>NW_027498564.1:0-40353 GCF_021521415.1 Bidens hawaiensis
CAAACATTTGATCTATCCGGCTTAAACCAATTTGTACGAGCTTTTGGTGGGTCAAGCATGGATACAATAAAGGATGATCTCAATATGTTCTAAGTAAAGCTACAAGCATGGTTCAATCTCTTGCTAGTTTCAGAACCATAGTATACTGGAGTGTTCTCAATAAATCCTAAGGAAAGATTAAAGAGGTCTAGAAGAATATGTTTGCTCGTGGAACTTATTCGAGCAAAGTTGGAATATGTCATGAAGATTGACGTATGCTGGGCTAGAATATTTTGAAGGAAAATATTCTAAGTAAAGTTTGCTCGAAGATATGTTTCGAGCCATACTTAGCATTACAAGGTCTGCTTGACAAGGATTTATCATACTCGTGACCTATTTTACACTTGTGTCTATTTTCAATGTGTTATGTAATCATTAGGGATTCTAGAAGGAACGTCTATGGGCTTATATAAAGAATACTAGGTTTGCATAATAGGGACGCGCGTATAAATGATTAATGAGAGACTAAGACCTTATTTATGGTAACCTAGTATGACCAAAACCCTAGACGTTCCATGCAAACCCTATAAACACTAGAAGGAAAAAGGCTAAAGTTAGTACTACAAAGATTCATCGCTATAGTGAATGAAATCATGACTACAGATCTCCATATTTCTGATTGTGAGTTGAACAAGACGTTGTCGGGGGAGTGGTACACTGCTAGTAAGTTCATCAAAGAAAAGGTGAACATTCCAATATTCAAATTGGATGATGTCATCTCATTCTTACAAGCTGCTGAACATGAGATGATAAAAAATAGCATGATCAAGCAAGAGAGACCAAGCTTCCTAGTGACAAATGCTTTGGTTGCACTCATGAGAAATCTATACACAAGGTCTCAACAATTACATCCAATAGTTAAAGATCCCTCAGACTTCAACTTTGTAGCTTCAGAGACATCAAGGGTGTATGTAAATTCTTCTTGAACAAGCCAACATAGATTTAATGTGTAGATGCTTGAAGAAAATGATAATGCATCAACTACCAGTCGACATCCTCCTTATGTTCAAAACAGGTCAGGCCATGGAAATGACTATCAGGCCTTGTTTTTAGTATTCACTGAGTCTTATCATGCAAAGAACCTGATTCACACCTGTGTTGAAGACATGGACTTGAAGTGGCAAGCTGCCATGCTGGCTGTAAGAAGCAAAAGGCTTTACAACTGGACAGAGAGATCAACTTTCTCTGGTCCTAATGATAGAATTGGATTTTACAAGTTAAAGGCCATTTTCTATAACTGTCAGAAACCAGGACACTTTGCTAGGGAGTGTGACCTTCCTAGACAATATAGAAATCGAGTGAACCAAACCCGGTTTTATTAGAATCAAAATCAAAATCAGCAGAGCTACCAGACAAGAAACCAACCATAGAACCATAATCCTTATCCTCAGCAAAGATAACAACAGACCCAACAACAACCTAGAAATAATGAATTACAAATATTGACAAATTAGAATAGAGGGAATGCTGGAGGAAGCAATCAAGGTAGGGATCAAGGGAACGTGGCTGTCACCATGGTACCTCAAGATGGTGAATTTGACTGGAGCAACCATGTTGTTGAAATAGAGAAGGCCAATGTTGCCTACATGGCCAAGACCAATGAAACTAGAGAAGCATCAAGTTCTCAAGTACCTTCTGAACTTTAAACAGTTGACATGTTGCTAATTATTAATGATTTGAATAGGGAAGTTTGAAAATGGTAGAATTAATGTAGCAAGAATATGTGGTGATAAATGTGTATGATATGAGTGAGAAGACATATGAGAATCAAATCAAAAGCTTAGAGGAAGATTTTGTAGAAAGTCACAGAACTCAGTCAAGACTAAATGTTGAAGTGGAAGGTTTGAAGAGTTATATACAGATGAGAAGGTTGAACTCTTTGATGTTGGGGATACTAATTATGTGCCAAGAAAAAGAAAGGTCCCTGAGAGAGAAGAAAGGCCTGTAAGTCCTCAAATGAAGCTAAAGGAAGTAATGTTTGTGAAGGCCCAAGAGCAGCCAAAGATTGATGTTTGTAGACCTATTCAAGTAAATTTTAACAAATGTACCTATGCTCAGAAGTCATTGGGATTGGATGTTCCTAAACCAAGTTGGAGGCACCGAACTGATAGAGAATAAGAAGAACTTGGAAGGTTGGGAAAAGTATGGTGCAGAAAGTGTGACATATATGGCCATCATACAGATTCTTGCTGCAACAAAGAGGAAGATGAGTATATCATTCTAGATAAGTTTTATGGACAAGATTGGGACTCTACAAGAAAAAGTATGAGAAGTATTTGAGAAATGAGAAAAGTGAAGAAAAGTTAGAAACGTAAAGGGTGAAAATTGAAAAGAGACTGAATGTTGTTTTCCAATTAAATGAAAGATCAAATGAAAATGGCAAGGCAGGTAAGAGAAATGTTGAACTTTCGAGGAAATTTAGTAAGAAAGGAGTTGGTAAATTGAATGTTGATGAGAAGTTTCTATTGAAACAAGGTTATGAACCAAGAGGGTTTCCAGTGGAAAACTAAAGAAATTTTTGAAAAGAAAGAGGAACTAGTGTTGGAACAATGTGAAGTCAAGGAAGGAAATAGAGAAGATGAGTTTGGATATGGATCTAATGATTCCTGAAATTGTTCATGAGTATCTAGCTCCAACTGATTTTTATGAACCTTATGCTAATGAATTGCAAACTATTGAAGTTTGCAATCAGTAAATGATGTATGGTATATGGATACCAATCAAACAATAACCAATCAGTTTGTGTTTTTATGTGCATTGACATTCCACTAAAGTAAATGATGTATGGTATATGGATAGTGCATGTTCCAGAAACATGACTAGTGATAGGAGATAACTGGAAAACTACGAACAGAAGCATGAAGGAAAAATAGTTCGAAAAGGCATACTTACTAATGGCAAAGTGTCTTTTGAGAATGTGTTGCATGTGTAAGGGTTACAGTACAATCTGCTAAATATATCTCAAGTTTGTGACAAGGGGTATAAATGTGGTTTTGATGATGCATATTGCTTCATCATGAAACCTGAGTTTGTGATACCTCAAGACATGATCATGATGATGGCACCCAGGAATGGAAATCTATGTGAGCTGAGAATGAAGAATGCAGTATGAAAATGAAAAGGGGTGGATCATGCTTTGTGTCAAAGGCAACTGAAAATGAAACAAGCTTATTGCATAGGAAGATGTGTCATGTGAATTTGAAGAACATGACCAAACTTGTGAACGGAGAATATGTGATTGGCCTTCCAACCAAGGGGTTCAAGCTCGATGACAAATGTTCCTCGTGCATCAAAGGAAACATCACAATCATCTCACATGACTAACTCATAAATTCTATTGAAGAGGTGCAGGAGCTACTTCACATGGATCTCTTTGGTTCTGTGAGTGTGCCCTGCATTGGGATGAAGAAGTTTCATCTTGTAATTATAGATGATTACTCAAGATTTACATAGGTGTTTTTCTTGGCAACTAAAGATGAAACTGCAGAGTTGATCAAGGGGTGTGTGATTAGGATGGAGAATCAGCTGGACAAGAGAGTGAAAGTGATCAGGAGTGACAATGGGACAAAATTTAAGAATGGAGTGATGGATGAGTTTTGAACATCAAAAGGAATATTCCCGTAGTTGATTGCCCTAAGAACACCTGAGTAGAATGGAGTGGCTGAGAGAAGAAATAGAACATTAATTGAAGCTACTAGAACTATGATTGCTAATGCTTATTTTCCTGTTACTTTTTGGGAAGAAACTATCAATACAGCATGCTATGTTTAGAATAGGGTGTTACTCAACAAAGCTCAAAATGAGACCCCATATGAGATTTCTGAAGCCATTTAGTGCAAGAGTTCACTTCTAAACACCAAAGATTACTTGAAAAATTTCAAGCCAATTTCTTAGAATGCTTCTTTATTGGTTATTCCTCACAGTAAAAGGCTTATAGAGTTTATGTGAAGGAACACTGTGTGTTATTGAGTCCTATGGCATTGTGTTCAATGAAAATCACTTCAATAGCGTGGATAGTCCAAGCTGGTTATTTGATTTAGAGAAGTTGATTAACTCATATACTGAAGAATTTGATGATGGATCTTATAAGACAATTGTTCTAGAAGTTGTGAAAGAGCAAAAGATATATTTGGACAACCTTTGGTCCAAATTGGCTGGTAATGATGGAGAGTTTGAGTTTCAGAAGAAGAAGGTGAGTGAAATTGATGGAAGTGATGCTGCTGAAAATGATAATCAAAATGTAAATCTGAATGTTCCAAATGAAGCTGAATTACCTATGGGAACAAATGAGGCATCATAAGAGACTGCTCAAAAAGATACAGCTAAAGAAAATGCTAATCAAAACATGTGTCAGTCACTTTTTGATACATTGTAGATTGAGAGTAATGAAGCTTCAAAATCAAATCATGTTAAAAAATATTGAACCTACTTCAAATGATAAGATTGATCAAGTTGAAGAATCTGAAGTAAATGTTTCAATTCTAGATTCAGAGATTAATGAAGATCAGATTGTTCAAACAACTTCCACATAAAGAATCATCCTGTTGAGAACAAAATTGGTGACTTGCATGAAAGGGTAACTAGAAGTTCTTCAGAAAGGGCAAACATCTATCTTTATGCCTGCTTTCTATCTAAATAGAGCCTTAGAACATCAATCAAGCACTGAAGGACAACAGTTGGGTGGAGGCTATGCAAGAAGAGTTAGCCCAGTTCAGATACTTACATGTTTGGGACATAGTGGACAAACCAAATTGTAAGTATGCAAGAGGCACCAACTGGGATTTTAGGAAGAAGGAGGATGAAAGAGGCATTGCTGTGAAGAAAAAGGATGCAAGAGGCACCAACTGGGTTTTTACGAATTAATATATATAAAACACGAGCTGTAATGAAGCCTAAATCTGTTGTTGCTTGTCTAGTACCGTAACCCCACGGTATAAGGTTAGAATATATACACCCATTATCATGTTTGTTAGAGCTACCTGTTTCATAACTATCTTTTGCGATTAAGTCCATAGCGGGTAGTTAAATGAGCGTGTTTTCGTTTAAGTGGTTTGTTGTTGTACTATGGCCAAAATATCAATATTTTGGCTTATATTAAACGTATATCACTTATAGATGCCCCCCGGGATATCTGGGTCATAACCAGACCCGTTTGGTTAATCATTGTTCGATACGCAATAAGTGGTTAACTGCTTATTCGATTTATAAATACTGAGGTGTATCTAGTTTTATCAGGAATGTCACATTCTCCCCCAGTTATGAAATTTCATTCCCGGAATTCAATATGCTAATTATATGCTTCTAGGTACAAACATGAGTATTTGTTTTTGTTTTCAAATGTATTTGGTTCCCGTTGTGGATTTTACTTACCTTTTACCAATGAAATTTTCTTGAGTCGTAACTGTTTGATTTTACTGTCCATTATTTATATGGGTTCTTTACAAAGTTTAGTTATGTACAAGAGTTTAAATGGTATTATCTCCGTCTAGTCAATAAAACACTTGATTAGGTTCGATATGTAGGAAGTTATCAGTAGGATTAAAGTCATGAGTGATACTTGGCTACTGGATTAAATTTCCCAAGCAACTCTGTACGGTTCCGTGTACATTGACGTGAACTTATCGTTTTCTTCAACTCAAATAACATCTTTCAAAAGTCAACAATTTACTATGTAATTTTTTATAGTTGTTTTCCTAGTCTCAGGCAGCTTTCAGTTTGTTTTTTGGAATCTTACGGGCTTTGTCTGAAATTTTCTGAATCATATCGGATTTTATAATTCGCGTATCACCCACTCTCGGCCTAACAAGATGGCATTCTATTTTCTCCCTCGTATAATATCAGATATAGTACCGCTCTCATAATATCATGATAACTTTAAATATACGAGAATTAGACCAGTCGGAGACATGTTCCCAATACCTTCCCAAGTCTTGTACGTAGTGTGAAATAACTTCTTTAGTGTTTGAATAGTTTTTCAGTTTGACTGTCTGTTTGAGGATAGCAGGTCGTGCTCAAATCGATTCGAATTTCTAAAGCTTTATGCATAGCCAAAAATGAGGTGAAATGACTATCTCGGTTTGAAGTAATTTAAACAGTCACCCATGTCGAAATATAATTTCGTTAACATTCTGGTAGTCAAGGCCTTTCAATTATGTAGTTGTTATGGATCGGAGGAAGTGTTAAAATTAAGTTAACCAGTAGACTAGGACACGGACTGCATTATGTTATTGGGATGATTTACGAAAGTGTGTAACGAGGCTCATAGTAATCTGTTCCCAACTTCCACTGGTGCTTCGGATTGTAATAATATTACTGAGGGTTTTTTTATCCTCTGCCTTAATTCTAGCACAAGTCCGGCATTTACCAACATGTGTAGCTACATCTTCCTTCATACTGGGCCACCAATAATATTCCTTTAAATCCTTGTACTTCTTATCGGTTCCTGAATGAATGGAATATCTGAGTTATGTGTTTCATTCATGATCAGTCCCGTGAGTTACCAAGAGTTGGTAACTCATTTGCCCTGCAAATTCATCCCAGCATCCACTAGTATATAATATTAAATTATATTTCATTCATGAATGGAATAACTCATTTGCCCTGCAAATTCATCCAGCATCCACTAGTATATAATATTAAATTATATTTCATCCACTAGTATATAATATTAAATTATATTTATCCACTAGTATATAACAAAAAAAATCTTTGTTAATCGAGTGTACGGTTATATTTTAGGTATCCTAAGTGATAACCTAATCATTAATTACCAATGGCTCTGATACCAACTTCTGTCACACCCCATTTAGCAAAATGCGGAAGCCTAAAACGGAAATGTAACAGACACCTCTAGTATCAACCACTTTGTTTATAAAGAACAATACAAACTAATTTACAACATTTTACATCTATGTAACTTTGTTTTCAACTAGGTGATAAAAACTAAATCCAGCCCGTTAAGCTGTTTTACTTCTTATTAGCATACTTCCATCAATTTACCTAGCATTAATCGCAAGTCAAACACGTAACACATTGACTTTCTAGTCCAAGTCCGGTATACTTGAAAAACATGTTTTAAACGGGTCAACTACAAATAGTTGGTGAGTTTTACGAGTTTCTAGAAAGCAGTTGTGCGTACAACAATAATAGTTTGTAAATACGCAAGTATATATGTATCTATGTATGTATGTATGTACATTAGGAAGTACGTTGTTTGTATGTTTATGATGTAATTATGCTAAGATAAAGTGAAGCGTTAACTGTTTGTACATGCTGCGTGCCTCCATTTCCCATGCGTAATCAACCACTGTGCCCCCCCGGTCCGCTCACAACATGTCCCAAGTAGCCATGCCTAACACTACATAGCTTGTTTGTATAATTATGGGCATGTGCAAACGGTGTTATGGTCTCAGCAAACCGTGATGGCTTCGTTTGGGTTTGTCAAACCAATAGAACTATTGACAAGCCATCGGCTCGAAGTTAATCACTGTGTTACTGGGGACTTCTATTTGTTAGCACTTAGATGATTCCCATCATCAAACAATTTCAAGTATATAAATATGTATCAATATGTTTTTCACCCCAATAGTTCGTAAACAGTTTAAAAGTGTGTCATGAAACTCACGGTTTAGTAGATGTTTGGTGCTGTATCGGCTCATGTTTCTTTTCACTCGCTCTTACTTAGTCCCTATGATTAATATTATAATAATATTCATATTTTAATATTATTTTAATCTTTATACTAAACTGGGCGGTATATTTAGGTCTGGATCGCTGTCACGCCTAAAAAGTGTCAATAGGCATAGATTGTGATATTTTTCAATGTCTAATACTTAAAACCGAAGTTGGCTCAGTTTCGCCGTTTCACCAACAGGGCCAAGTTGATCGTTTACGTGTTTAGAAAACAGGTATGAGTATGTAAACTTGGTTAAACGTGTTGGTTGATAAATCAAATAAGTTATAAAGGAAGATCACAAATTAGGGGTCTGGATTCGCTACGGGGCTCATTTCTGTTTATTCAATCTAGTTTGGAGAAAAACGCTCACAATCAATCCAAATTGTCTGGATTTCTGACAAAAAGTTTGGTTTTACTTAATTAATCCAAAAAAATAGATCACTCTTGATGTTCTGATATTTCAATAGGTTCGTTAATCACTAACTCGTCGGTTTTTATTAGAATTGAATTTGTTTAATATTCAATTTAGCACATTTAAAAATCCGTTTATCATTAAATTATGAAAATTTTGAAGCTTATCAATTAAAATATGCATATTTTTATAAAAATATTTCTAGAATTATTTACTAATTCATGAATTTATAAAAGTTCATTTTATATGCTATATTTAGCTCGAAAATCGTCCGTTTATACCAAACGATTTCCGAAAAATCTGTCACAATTCCTGTCTGATCCAAATACTTCCAAAAAAACCCCTATAAATTCCTAGAACCTAACACTTTTGCCAAATTACCTTTTTTTAGCAAAAATCGACTATAAAAACTCGAATAAACGCGAATCCATAAAATATAGCTAGGGTTTTCCAAATGACCCCAAATTTTATATGTGATCATATTATACAAAATCAGAGTTCCCCGAAAAAGTTCATAATTTTTCATTTATTTTAAGTAATTTTCCCAAATAAACGTCCTTAAGCGGTAATAAATACGCTGAATATTCTCATATGGTCGAAAAATTACCAAATTTGGACAAGGAATCATTCTTATGGTCCCTAATGTCCCTGCAAAATCTTACAAGCTAACAATCTAACCCTAAACATCCCTTAAACGAATAATTCGGTGCAACCTTTGGGGTTTTCATTCGTTTCCGCTCTCTTATTCAAATTTCCAGGTTCTTATGCTTGTAAGTAAGGTAGATACAACTCCTATATCATAAACCAAGCATGTATCATTAACAAAGCATCCTTGGAACTTAGGGTTTCGGTTACGGATTCAAACTGTACTTTTGAACCGTAAAAACACGATTTAAACCTCTTAATCCGTGTTTATGGCCAAAAAACATATCAAACCAGGTTCCTAAGTATGTGTATGATCTAAAATCAATTTTGGAGAATTTTTAGGGTTTTTGCACAGTTAGAAGTAATTTTTGGCAATCAAACTATGTTTTTATATAATTAAACATGGCTACAATTGATCAAAATGATGGTAATTACATATGGTTTTCAAGAGGCTTGAGAGAGCTGAAGGTTATGTTCCAGAATATGGAAGAATTGGTGCCAAAAATATCTTCTAACTAGTTAAAATAAATAATTTTTCATTTATTTTAAGTAATTTTCTCAAATAAACGTCCTTAAGCGGCCAGAACCATGGGCCCAATTTTGGCCCAATTTCCTCATTTTGCATGCCCAAACTTGAAATCCCGACTTCTAATTTATTTCGGGTTCGTTTTTTGGCGTGAAAAATATATCGGGTATGACAAACAGCGCAAAAACTAATGTTTTTTGGCCATTTTCTTGTAAATTTAGAAAAAAAATACCATTTCTGTGTAAAAATCGAAAATACTTTCACGGATTGCTTAAAACATTCCCAACAAGTGTTTTTTAAGTCTTTTTCGGCTTAACGGATAATATAATGCTTGTTTCATAACTATTTTTCGCTTTTAAGTCCATAGCGGGTAGTTAACGAGCGTGTTGTCGTTTAACTGGTTTGCTACCGTACTAAGGCCATGATATCAATATTTTGGCTTATATTAAACGTATATCACTTATAGATGCCCCCCCCAGGATATCTGGGTCATAACCAAACTGGTTTGGTTAATCGTTGTTTGATACGCAAGAAGCGGTTAATCACTTATTCGATTTGTAAATACTGAGGTGTATTTGGTTTTGTCAAGAATGTCACATTCAAGAAGTGTCCAGCTTCACCGCACTCATAGCATGCTTGTGTGATCTTTTCAGCATGTGGCAGATTGACTCGACAAGTCGTTACATTGTGACCGTTTTTCGTACAGCGGTCACATTGTGTGCACCCTCCGGTGTGATGATAGTTACACTCGACACACTTAGGTAGTGCTCCTTCATATCCTCCTGCTTTAGCAATATTGGTTGCAACACATGCTTCCACGGTCTCCTTTTTTTTAACCCATGATTACTGAAATTATTTCCTTGCTTACCTTCTCACTTACGCTTGTTATCAACCTTCTTTTCCTCCAGAACTACCGATTTCCACACACTTGTTCCCTTTTTTGGTAGCAACCCCATTCGTATGGCCTCATCGGTTAAATTGTAGGCTAAAGCGATACCCACTTTGACTGTAGTGGGCTTGGACGAGGTGACCATACTTCGGATTTGGGGTGCAAGTCCCCAAACATATTTCACGATCCTTTTATACTCCGGGTTCACCAAGTGTGACACCAAATGAACCAACTCATTAAAACTAGTGGTGTAGGAAATGACTTCAGATCCTACCAAAGTTAGGTTCCACTATTCAGCCTTGATTTTCTGAAATTCATTTTGGGGGACAATATTCATCCAGCATTCGAATATTCAATTAGTCCCAAGAGAGTTGATATGAACCTTCCCTACCCAATGATTCAGCTTGAGAGTTCCATCAAGTGAGTGCTTCATCGGACAAGGTACATGTGGCGTACTTCACTTTTTAGTCGTCGGCGCAACCACTGATATCAAACACGTTACCGATTTTCTCAATTCACCTCATGATTCCAACAGGTCCCTCAATGTCGTTAAAGCTGTGAGGATTGCAGCCAAGAAAAGCTTTGTAGGTGCAACCTCTTTGCCCGATTTTAGTTTCTGGATAGGCAATACATACAATTTCACGAGTGATTAATTATATAGGATGGCTTTCTTTATACAGGGGGGTTGATATCTGTTTTCAATTACCAGTTGCAGTCCGCACTCCAGAGCCATCTCCGGATCCACTCCCTGTCTAGTGGTACTCGTGAATCAGTACCGGATCCTCCGTTTACCGTTTGGTTGGCCTCGTACTAAGCCAAAGCAGTAGCTACTGGTTGTGAGACAAGCAAGGCAATGTCGGTAGTTGTCATTGGGACTGCATCGTCTGAGTCGTTATTGGTGTTCCTTCGTTTGGGAGCCATGCTTTTCTTTCTAATACATACAATATATAAAATAAATAAGACAATATATACAACAATATCATCACATGAACAAGAAATGTAAACTACCAAAGGAACATACAATATCATAAACATAAAAAAATACTTGCTACATTGTTCATCAAAGAAAATACAAAATCCAAAGGATCATACAATATCATAAACATAAAGAAATACTTGCTACATTATTCATCAAAGAAAATACAAAATAGACAGGGATCATTAGTCCCATCAAATACAAGTTTTCAAAATACAGTACGATATATAGTGGATAGGCACAACCCGCCCGGCATAGGTCAACGAGTAAAATGTGAAAACAGGTCGAACAACATGGTGAGTCTAGCTACAGTAATGCTAACAACAGATAAGATCACCGCCGAAGCAACACGATGCTCCAAGCCATCAACACTATCACGTACTCCAGAAAGGGTTTGATAATCCTCATCCACATGACCACTCAGACCTCCCATGATCCTATGAGTACTCATAACATCAACTCCCATCAATATCAGCTCTTCTGCCATAACCCTCCTCATGGCCTCCACATCGGTTGGGGAGGAGAACTAAGCCTTATTTATAAGAAGGTGAATGCCTTCCCCATCATAACGTGTTTTGGGTGCTTAATGATAGCGGATGAGAGGAGAACTCCACAGTTAAGCGTGCTCAGATGGAAGTTGTATCAGGATGGGTGACCTCCTGGAAAGTCTTCACCTGCGCAACCAAAAGCAAATACGTGAGGCGATGGTGGTACGTCCCGGCCAAAGCGGACAATATTATGATGCGACGGTAGCTGGGCTATTATAGATGGTATAAGAGATAGGGCCGGACCGGTGGTGCTAGGTCCCGCGAGGATGCTGGACCCCTAAGGGGGTGGATTGTGACATCCCACATCGGTTGGAGAGGAGAACTAAGCCTTCTTTATAAGAAGGTGGATGTCTTCCCCATCATAACGCGTGTTAGGCGCTTAATAGTAGTGGATGAGAGGAGAACTCCACAGTTAAGCGTGCTCAGTTGGAAATAGTATCAGGATGGGTAACCTCCTGGGAAGTCTTCACCTGCGCAACCAAAAGCAAATCCGTGAGGCGATGGTGGTACGTCCCGGTCAAAGCGAACAATATTATGATGCGATGGTAGCTGGGCTCTTACATATTAAAAGAAGAATATCCCTTTTTTTACTTAGTGATTAGCAAATTTTAGAATAATTTAGTATATAAAAATGTAATTCTCATAATTATATTTATATTCACTTATTTTGTTATAAATATTATTATACTAATGATATTTGACATTATATATAATATAAAAAATTAATTTTCTATATATTTACCATTTCCGAGTCCGGCTAGGGTCCGCCTAGCGACTTTTGCAACCTTGCTTTTTATGTCATGTGTCGACTCCAACTGGTGATCGTGAAGAGCAATCCTATCCACCAGGGTCGGTATGGTAAGCTCTAGTGGCTCTTTAGTAGTCAACAAAAGTGGGTGAGTGATAGATGTCCACCTCGTATATAGACGGAAGGCGAACCTCTCCTCTCCATTTCTTCAACATCATAGATGTCCCAAGCACATAAAAATGGCGCTTCTTCATTTTTGGTGGTACGCGTGTAGGTTCCCTGATGTATTTATTGTTTCGATCGTCTAATTTCCTCTTTTCAGGTACACGTGCTGTCTTCCTAGCACTCTTAGACATGAGAGTTTTGCCCTCCCTTTACTGATAAATAATCTGCTCTTGTCCTGGTAGGCGATCCTCTGGTGAGGTCTCGCAAATGACGATGTGGCGACGTGGTCATAGTGACTCGGTCACCATGGCGGGAGGTGGTAGCGCAACCTCGTGGTCGGACGGAATCTCCTCTGGCTCAGACTTGGAATCATGATGAGAAGACATAGCTATGACAATAATATCCGTATAATATAACTTATGTGAACTAAATATGCAAGGTAACATGCAATATATGATATGAAACGCATATGAAATTATTGAAAACGTTTTTGTCGAGTCATTTAGTTATAGACCAGACTCATCTCTGATTCACTATAACCAATGGCTCTGATATCAATCTGTCATAACTCGCCTCAGCGAAAACACACGCGTGCGACGAATAATAGATAATCACAGCTATTGATTAAATCAAACATCACATTCATAGATCACCAAATAGCTGATCCGTGATATAATATAAAAGGTTTGAAACTATTTCAAAACATGGCTTAATTATAGAATTCTCATATCCATGACTTAAAATAATTTAAGTTATAAAAAAAATTCCTCTAAAATAGCTGATCCGATTTGCAGTGCTTGGTGCCCACAATACTTCTTACTTGTTTAGCGACCCGAAAAACATACTTGAACACGCCAACATAGTGAGCTCTTGGTTTAATGACACAATATAAATAACTAGTTTTCAAAAATTAAAACGTTTAGGTAAAATAAAGAATTTAAAGCATGTAAGGTATAAAAATAATGTAATGTATGATCCTTCGTAAACTTACAAGGAGTACTAATTAATATATAACACATGAGCCTATAATCAACCCTAAATCTAATGTTGCTTGCCAGGTACCAAAACCCCACGGTATAAGGTTAGAATATATACACCCATTATCACATTGGTTAGAGCTACTAACCTTGAGCGGGGGACCAATCGCGATAGTACTACCCACATATTCCAAGGCTAAACCCATAGTTAATGATTATAGAATGCATTGCTTCGAACATCTAAGGGCCTCGAATTACTTATGATTATATAAAGATAATTTATTATGCATTAAAAAAATTAAGTATGTTTCCCCCTAAAAAGAGTATAACAGTAAAAAGGGGTCGTGAAACTCACCTCAGTGTCGGTGAGTAGTGATGACAAAAGTTCTTGACGGTATCCGACCTAATTATGTCATAAGACAAGTACGGGCCATAATTAGGGTCGATACGACATATTAGTTACGTCGATTTATGCTATGTGTTCATCCAATACCAAGAAATAGGCGTGGCATGTCTCGTTGATGATACGTTAAGTTTATATTAACAAGTTTCATAAATAAGTAAACATATATATATATATATATTTACACACTTATCATTATGACTTAAGTAATATTAATAAATATGACACTATGTATTCATTTTAAAAAAAAGGGTAATTTATAAATTTACGTTGACAAAAACCTCATGTATATGTATAAAGCTTTTAAAATATGATTAAGTGATTATTAAAATATATATATATATATATATATATATATTAGTTATATATATTTTTAGAAAAACTATACTAATTGAATAATACTGAAAATACATAAATACGTATACTCTTCAATATATCGTATATAGATTTATAATATATGTATGAATATTCTTAGAAAATTTTCTTCAATAATAAATTCAACTTTCATATTTTGTAATAAATATATGGCTTCATGGACACAATATTTTATTATAAAATTACGTTTTTTTAAACTAACCATCTTAACGATTCCTTTATTAATTTTTCATACCTAGTTTTTATATTAATAAAAAAATATATGGTTTTAAGACAACAAATCAATCTCCATCTTATTTTATAGTTCCAACTAACTAGTTAGTGTAAGTTCAACGGCAATGTATTTTTCTAACTTGTGTATACTTCTTGATCAGATTAACTAACATAGCTTAAAATATATTTTTAGTGTAAAGAGAGGATTAGAATGGTATTCATACCAATAAACAAGCTAGGTGAAGAATTCTAGTGAGGAAACAAAGATAAGTTCGAACACTAGTACTTGACTCCAACTCCCAACACTTGAATCTCTTTCTTAAAACGTGCTTAGCCCTTCCTGAAACTAGTGTGCGTGACGTTGATGGAATATTATGGACATGGCAGTGGGCTCAGGTGGTGGTTTATGGTGAAAGCTACGATGGCGTATGGTTGGAACCGTGAATGATGAAGGTGGTGGTGGCTTAGGGTGGTGGTAGCCATTGGTTAGGAACCAGAAAGCAGAAGGGTGTGCATGCAGGAGTGTTTTGATTAATGTAAGAAGTTTCTTTTTGGTGGTGTGATCCTAAGTAATTAAGCCTCCTTATATCAGCCGTAGATGTGTTTTTGGTGTGAGAGTGAGTAAACCAATCCAATGAAAGAAAAGATGGAGATAAAGGTGAATCATGTAGGGTTGTGTCTTGAGATTGCTTTACACTATTGACTAGTTATTTTACCTAATTGATATAACTTCCTAATGTGGAAAAATGCTTTATGCAGGGTTGTATAGTGTTAAGCTCTTTTGGTGCTAGAACTCTTTCAATGTAGGTTCAATGTAGGTGTATTCAAGATCTAAGGTGGGGTTGTATAGTGTTAAGCTCTTTTGGTGCTAGAACTCTTTCAATGTAGGTGTATTCAAGATCTAAGGTGGTGCTGGTGCTTTTCTTTTGATTCTTTCACAATGTTATGTTTACAAAAAGGTGCCACCACATTTCTGTGATAGCCACCCAATAAAAGTAGAGAAGGAGAGCAGAAGTGAATATCTAAAACAATTCAAGAATGTGTTTGATGATAAAGCTGATTTTGTAAAACAGTATGATGATATGTTTGTGGATAAGAATGGAGATTTTGCAGTAAAACAGAATGAGGAAACAGAAATGCAGACAAATGCAAAGAAGGATGATCAGAAAAAGAAATGGAATGAGTACTCAAGTGAAGATAGTAACTGCAGCTGTGGAAGCACAAAATCATCTAAAGGTAAGAAGAAAAACGGGTCTAGCAAGAAGAAAAGTAAAAAGATTCCTCTTCTGCCAAAGATGACTCAAAAGTTGAAAAAGCACTATGAAAAGATTAGAAAAGAACATGTGGTGTTTGACACTTGTGCTATGCCACAGCCAGAAAACAAAAGAAGAACTGAAGAGACAATGAAATCTTCTTATGATCAGTCACATCCTCCAATCTATCCATTCCTCTCAAACCATGAACAATTTGACAATGGAGATGTGGAGTATGTACCAATGAGAAGATTTGTTGGAGAAGAAAATGGAAGCTGTTAAAGAACCCCATCCAAGTTGAAGCCTGTAGTGTTTGTCAAAGAGAAATATCATCTGGAGCCTGATTTGAACAAGCCAATCAAAATGGACTTCAGCAACTCTTTATGTCCTAAAACTTCCCTAGGTTTTGGCTTCCCCAAACCCAGTGACAAAATTAAAGACAAGCAATTGCTTGAAGACATGGGGAGCTATGCCAAGGTCTGGTGCAAGAAGTGTGATGCCTATGGTCATCACACTGACTCTTGCTACTTTGAAGATGAAGATTTTGTGGTTCCTGATGTGGTCTGTGGCTTTGACATGAAAGGATACAAGAAAATGTATCAAAGATACTTGAATGAAGAAAAAGGCAGTTCAGATGATGAAGAAAAGAGATCAGTGCTAGAAAAGATACTTGAACAAGTCTTGAAGATCAAGGATGAAGCAAAGGTATCGAGCAAACCTACAAAGAACAGAAGGTCAAGTTACAAAGGAAAAGAAAAGATTAGACCCGGTGTTCTTAATGGGGATGAGAAATTTTTGATGAAGCAAGGTTATGAACCTAGAGGGTTCCAATGGAAAACTAAGAAGGAGTTGACTAAAAAGAAGGACTATGTGATTGAGCAAACTGAAGAATTAATCAAGTCACAAGTTGTGAAATCTGGGTCAGAATCAGACACAGAAGAAGAATGTGAAGTTGTGTATGAAGACCCACTTCCAGTTCCAGTTCCAACTCCTGATAGATCTTCACTTGATACTGAATTACAAACTGATGTAGTTTGTGACTCAGAATCCAACATTCTGTTTTGTATGTATGTGCAGGAACAGTACTTGAACAATAATGACTTATGGTACATGGACAGTGGATGTTCCAGGCACATGACCTATGAAAAGAGTGCTTTCATCAATTATGAAAAGAAGTATGAAGGGCCAGTTGCTTTTGGGAGTGATGAAAATGGAGGGAAAATTGTTGGAAGAGGAACACTCACCAATGGCAAAGTATCCTTTGAGAATGTGCTGCATGTTGAAGGAATACAATACAATCTACTCAGCATTTCTCAAGTTTGTGATAAAGGGTACAAGGTAGCCTTCAATGATGAACACTGCCTGATTTTGAAGCCTGAGTTTGTGATTCTAGCTGAGATGATCATGATGATGGCTTTAAGAATTGGAAAACTCTATGAGCTAAGAATGAACACTGCTACATCTAGAGGTGGTTCATGCTTTGTTTCCAAAGTCACTGAAAATGAGACCAAACTGTGGCATAGGAAGATGTGTCATGTCAACTTGAAGAACATGAACAAGCTAGTGAAAGGTGAACATGTTGTTGGCCTTCCCATAAGAGAATTTAAGTTGGAAGAAAAATGCACATCTTGCCTTAAAGGGAAACAACATAAATCCTCATATAAGAGCAAAATGATAAACACCATTGATGAGGTCTTGGAACTATTACACATGGATCTATTTGGTCTAGTAAGTGTTCCAAGTATTAAAAAGAAGAGATATTGCCTAGTGATCACTGATGATTATTCAAGGTTTACATGGGTATACTTCATGGGCAGCAAAGATGAAACCCCAGAATTGTTCCGAACCTATGTGTTGAGGATGGAAAATCAGCTTGAGAGGAAGGTCAAAGTCATTAGAAGTGACAATGTGACAGAATTCAAGAATGAAACAATGGAAGAATTCTACACTTCTAAGGGGATATTTCAACAATACAGTGCACCTAGAACTCCTGAAAAGAATGGTGTTGCAGAAAGAAGAAACAGAACATTGATTGAAGCTGCAAGGACTATGATTGCTGATGCAAATTTGCCAGTCACCTTTTGGGCAAAACAATCAACATTGCATGCTATGTGTAAAACAGGGTTCTACTAAACAAGGCTCAAAACAAGACTCCACAGGAGGTTATCTTCAAAAGAAAGCCCTACGTGAATTTCTTAAAGCTTTTTGGATGAAGATGCTCACTGTTGAATTCAAAGGACTATCTAAACAAATTCCAATCAAAATCTCTGGAATGTTTCTTTTGGGCTACTCATCTCATTCAAAGGCTTACAGAGTCTATGTGAAGGAGCACATGGTGGTCATTGAGTCATCAGACATAATTTTCAATGAAAAACACTTTAACAATGTTGAAGGTCCCAAATGGCTTTCTGACTTGGAAAAGATGATCAAATCTTTCAAGATTTATGTAAGATCCCGAATCCCGGGAATCCTACAGTTGGTGATCATACACGAAACTTACAAAATTCTTAAACCCAAAACAATTCATTTCATTTCGAAAACCATTTCAGAGTATAATTCAGCGGAAAATCATAATTATTAAAACAAGTTCCTAAAACCCGGGAATTATGCCCAAAACCAAACTTCAATGTATTTAATAAAACTTTAAAAGAAAAGTGTTCATCATTAAAACTTCCGACTAAGTATGCCCTCCATCTTCCAAGTAGCCTCGTGCACGTCCAAGCGGAAACGCATACTCCTCCAAACCTGAAACTCACACTAACATACACACAAAGTCAGCTTGAGCTGAGTGAGTTCAAGTTTTAATAATCGACATCTAAAATAATAATAGTCATAATCATTCCAAGAGTTTTAAAAATAAAACGGGTTACAACAGTTAGGCCATCATCAATAATAAGTAATCATCCTTGCATATATATATATAAACATCCTTATAATCATATATGAACATCCTTATAATTATATCTAAGCATCCTTGTAAATATATATGAACATCCTTATAATTATATATAAACATCCTTATAAGTATATATGAACATACTTATAATTATATATAAACATCTTTGTAAGTATATATGAACATACTTATAATTATATATAAACATCTTTGTAAGTATATATGAACATACTTATAATTATATATAAACATCCTTATAATTATATACCTACATATACTTCATCCAAGTAATAACATCAGGGTCAAGCACACGTACAACCCAAACACGTAACATTTCATCCAACGTATGCAAACACAAAGGAGACATACTTAACATCCGTAGTCGATAACGACTACTAACATCACCAAATATTGGCCATACAATAATACATACATACGATAATATCATCTCAAGGCCTACCCTATTCAAGTAAGCCCATCCAAAATAATTTTAAACAATTCATCAAGCAAAATCGCTTAGGTGTGCATGCTAGTCCAAAATCTTCAAAGAGTAAAAAGGGGGCATCATGAACTCACCTGACACAAGACACGTATTCACCACGAGCTAGATAATCCCTAAGTAATCCCAAAACTCAAACACCTGTCGGTTTACATACAAACATTACAAACGACATCGAACGGACTCGTTTATCCTACGAGATGTTCTAACATGGTTCGAGTTACCTAAAACCTCGACCTCATCAAACTCAATCATAACAGCCCCCGGGGCCTTACATTCACCAACACGACCCTTAGATACTCCCGGGAATAAAGAATTCCCAATTTACCCCCGGAAGCACTAGGTGACACTAACACTTGCGTCTAAGAGTCGTTTAGGCCATTAACATCCAACTCAGCCCCTTGTGGACCCAACATCATAAAATCACAGCCAACAAGACCATACGATGCTACACGAGTCAAATGGGTCGGTAACTCGCAAGTACAATACACCAACTATTCAATAAACGCAATTGCGCGTTGTACCGACCCGTTTGATCAACCGACAACCAATTCAGCCCCATAACTTATAAAAATGATTTTCCAACAGCCAGTACATCAAATCAAGTTCCCCCGAGCTGAATTGGTCGTAAATCACTTTGACCCTCACGTTAAACGCATAAAACTACAATTCTAGTCAACCGAACACTAACAATCAAACTACAACTAGTTGACCAATCTAACGAACACCAATGAACATGACTTTAAAGTATGATATAGGGGGCATAACCAGGAAGATTGCGGTGCAAAAACTCACTTCAAACAGCCCCGACACGAACACAATAGAACATCCACTGGTTAAACCTAAAACGAACTTATCGATCAATAACAAGTAAAACGTGCAGATTTTAGCATACGAAGATGCATTTAATTACATAGGATAACCTTTGAAATAAATTATTAAATTTATACCAGAGTTTAATAAATGTCTCAGGTTTATAAAAATATTTTTATTATATTTTTCTAGTGGACACAAAAATCATAAAAATTCCTCCAACACAAAAAGGTATGTGCAGCTATTTCTGTGCGCAACAAAATGGTTTTATTTTTATAAAAATCATTACCCAGCCAAATTAAATTATTCTAATTGGGTTTGGTTCTTAACCCAAAATACTAACATTCAAATGTTGAACCAACCAATTTGGACTTGTCAAAAAAGGGTTATGATGTCGGGAAGACAGTCCAGTATCCGTTATCCCGCATCAGCTTTGACACTCGATCTTATAAAATCATAAAAAGCATTCAAATCTCGTCCGAAATTTACATATTATACTTTTCTGGAAACTAGACTCAAAGTAGAACATCATAGAAACAAGAATCAATCAAAAACATTATATTTTCATCGAGTTACAGACCGAGCAATAATCGAGTACGAATCTGTCAGAAATTATTATAACCAAAACTCAACCCTAACGACCAATAAGCGCTTTAATATGATCAATTATGGTGTAAAAGAGTTGTAGGGACATAGTACAAACCTTAAATTGAAGTTTTATGATCACACCTTGGCTTCAAAAAAAGAAAAATCGCAGCTCCATGGCTGCTCTCTTGTCCGATCGGGAATTGGGAAGGGAGGGGGCTAGGGTTTTTAGTTTTATGATATAAAACAACAAGTTACACTCTAGCCCTTCTAATTTGAGAGATATGGCAATATGAAAGGAAAGTTTAAATAACTTAATGTACCGGTATGACGAAAAGGTTTCCGAGAAATGTCGGTGAAATCCCGAGGAATATACATACTCTACAAGCTTAAACCCTTTGAACCGAAAAATTAACGGGTGTTACAATTTACAACGAAGACATGGATGGCAGCATGTAAAGAACCAGCTTTGAAGACAAAGGAAAACAAAAACAAGTTGACCTGGACAAGCTATGGTCATCTGTTGCTCCTAATCCAAATGGATTTAACTTTGAAAGAAAGCAACCAACAAACTGCTGAAGTTGATATGAATGAACAAGATGATGCAGTTGAAGTCTCTAATGAAGGTCCAAGTGAAGTAGAGAGTGAACCCATTCAAAGTTAACAACCTCCTCAGACTGAAGGGATAAATCAATTTGAAGATAGGTTCCAGTCTTTGTTTGACTCTCTACAATTTGGGTCAAATAAAGCATCATCATCAGAGATTAATCAAATTCAAGCAGCTGATGAAGCTCAAGAGAGAATTGAAAGTGAATCTGCTGAGTTAAATATGACCAATCTTAAGACAAAAGTGTCTACACAACAATTTGTGCAGACCACCTTTGTTGAAAGAAATTATCCTACAAAAAATATAATAGGATACTTGCATGAAAGAGTGACTAGAAGCTCTTCTGAAAAGGCAAACATCTGTCTGTATGCCTGCTTCTTATCCCAAGTTAAACCAAAGAACATTAATAAAGCTTTAAAAGACAACAGCTGGGTAGAAGCTATGCAGGAAGAGTTAGCCAAATTCAGAGACTTACATGTATGGGACTTTGTTGACAAGTCCAGAGGCAAGTATACTATTGGAACAAAATGGGTGTTCAGAAACAAGAAAGATGAAAGGGGGATAGTGATCAAGAACAAAGCAAGATTGGTGGCCCTAGGATGCTTACGGGAAGAAGGAGTGGACTTTGAAGAGGTTTTTGCTCCAGTTGCACGACTAGAGGCTATTAGGATAATTCTTGCATATACAGCGTCAATGAACATTAAAGTCCATCAACTTGTTTTAAAAGTTGTATTCTTAAATGGAAATATTGATGAAGAAGTTTATGTCACTTAACCTCCTGGATTTGAAGACCCAGTTCATCCCAACCAGGTTTACAAACTCAGCAAAGCACTGTTTGGACCAAGGGCTTGGTATGATGAGTTGTCTAACCATCTGTTGGATAATGGCTTCTGTAGAGGAGCCATTGACAAAACTTTATTCTACAAAAGGTGGAACAAGGATCTTCTTCTGTTGCAATTGTATATGGATGACATTACCTTTGGCTCCAAATGAACAAATGTGCAAGGAGTTTGAGCAAGTAATGAAATCCATGTAAAAGATGAGCTCAATGGGGGAAATGAATTTCTTCCTTGGACTTCAGTTGCAACAGAAAGCTGATGGAATTTTCATTAATCAATCAAAGTATGTACAATATATTCTTAACAAATTCAAGTGCCAAGACTTCAAGACAGTGTCTACACCGATGGACACACATGAGAAAATGGTACCTGATGAAAAGGGGGAGCCGGTGGACCAGCATGAATATAGGGCCAAGATAGGATCACTAATATATCTCACAGCACGTAGGCCAGATATTATGTTTGCTGTGTGAGTCTGTGCCAGATTCCAAGCTAACCCCAAGGTCTCACATATGCTAGTAGTTAAGAGGATCTTCAGATACCTAAAGAGAAAACCAGATTTAGGGATTTGGTATCCAAAAAACCCTTCCTTTGACTTAATGGCCTACATATGTAGTGACTATGATGGTTGCGACATGAGTAGAAAATCAACCTTTGGAGGATGCCAGTTTCTAGGGAACAGGCTGGTGTCCTGGCAATGCAAGAAGCAAACTACAGTGTCAATCTCTACTGCTGAAGCTGAGTACATTGCTGCTTCTGCTTGCTGTGCACAGGTTCCGTGGATTCAGAATCAACTGCTGGATTATGTTCGGGATTTATTACTTTCACCTATTGTAATTGATAATACTGCTGCTATGTTCATTGTTAAGAATCCAATCCAACGTTCTAAGACCAAGCACATTGAAATTAGACATCATTTCATTAGGGATTGTTAGGAAAAAGGTTTAATAGAAATGAAGAGGGTAGATACATTTGATAATTTGGCTGATTTATTCACCAAACCCTTAGATAAAACCAGGTTTCATTTTCTGTTAAAATGCCTAGGAATGATAAATGCTGATGAAGTTTGATTTAGGATGTGTGCTTAAGTGAGATGCTTACTGATTATCTGTGTAACTCACTTTGAATGTTTGCATAATGATTTGCTATGCTTAACTGGTTAGTCTAATTGCATGAATCATGTATGTGATTGTTCTTGTGTGAAAATCTTGTTGAAATTGCTAATTATCGCTTTTGGTACTTTTATCTGTGCTTGCATGATGTATTTATGTGATTCTAAGTACTTCGAGCATGAATCTGTGCTTGTTGCTCCTCAAGAACAAGCAAAGATACCTGTAACACTATTCTAAGTCTTTCGATCACAGATGTCATAGCTCAGTTGCTCAAGCATAGATTTAGTCTAGAAAACTTTTCCGAGTATTTCGAGCACAACTCTGAGTTTTTATGGTGTGTTTTATGTTCTTCGAGCACAAACAAACCGTACTTAGAGATTTCTCAAGTAACTCGAGCACAAATGTTGTGTTACTTGTGGTCGAGCATGGACATGTGTTCTGAAAACTTTCTAAGTATTCCAAGCACAAGTCCACCGATCAAGCACGCAGCTAAGTCTTTCCATCACAAGCACTGAAATGATAAATTCAAGGTTGCTCGATAGACTTTCAAGTATGCTCGATGAATTTCTGAGCATGCTCGACAGGCTTATATGTTGATTTGTTTGTTCTATGTTGTCTGAATGAATGTGGTTGACATTAGTTAAGTGTGTGCTTGTTAAATATGCTTAAGTGACATCACTGTCGTTCAAAATCAATCCTTAAAATGAATTTTCTAAAGAAATGATTTTTGGAATTGTTAAATAATTTTAACTAAGCAACATTGTTTTTGGTGATCTCATGAGATATGATAAGATTATCCAGTTATAAACCTTAAAGAAGACTCAAATCTTTTGGATAGAAATGGTATCCAACCTTTGGGAAATGATAGAAAACTGTTTAAGATAACTAACCCATGGATTATAAGTTCAAAAGGCTTTGAGTACAGTCATTGGCCATGTATGGTAGCTTTTCATAGTCTGTAGTTGTCATATATGATATAAATCTAAATCTGCTAAGTATGATGTGGTGAAACATTGGAAGATAAGGTATGCTCTCTAGCATATTTCTCCGAATGATAGGCAGAAAGGTTATTATCTAATCATACATGAGCCTGTTGGTGTTTCTGGTCTAACAAAATATTTACTGAGTATTTGAGCAGAAATAAATATATGGCAAATTTCTCAAAAGAAAAGAAAAAGAAAGTTATTGAAAAATATAAAATGATCAAAAATATAGTATAAAGAAATAAGTTATCTGATATCATGACTTAAGGGGCACTAAGAGAACTACAGGCGTGGGGCATCCAAATAAGTCCTATACACCGTGAATGTAAGGCATGTAAGTCCGGATGGCATGTAAGTCCAACATTCAAACTTACAGTCTGTTATCTAAGATAAATATATATATATATAAATAAGTAACTGCTCAATTATACAAAAAGCAATTTTGACCAGGGCATTAGGGGTCGAAGTAAATTCGGGGTGATTTGGAGAAAGCTGAATAAGCTTTGAGTAGAGATTAGAAGCAACCTGAAAATATAATGATAACCATTCCTAACTTATGCTCTAATTGAACCCCAAATGTATCACAGAGAGCAATGACCATTATGCTAAGTGTACATGTTGTCAACCTAACTCAAGTCATAATAACACTGACCTTGAAGTGGTGTGATCTTGTCATAAATAGTCTTATCCCATGTTGAGATCTTTCTATGAAATTGTTTTCAATAGAATGTTTCACTAGAATTTGGTCTCTTATTTCACCTTAAAAAAATTGCTCAATTCAACTTGTTGGTGCACATTGTGTGGCCGTCGCTTGGCGAATAGTTTAGAATGTTTATGTTGTATGCTGTACACCTAGGTAGTGGTTCACGCTGAAAGTGATCCATTTGAAAGAGCATTTTCAAATGGATACTCATTCGATCGAATGAGTTTCTGATTCGATCGAATGAGTCTGCCATTCGATCGAATAGGACTCATTCGATCGAATGAGTCTTGACCGAATGGCAGCGGGTATAAATACCAGCTTTCAGGCGTGAACAGCAGAGGTTTTTAGGGTTCCCGGACGCCGACAGGCTGCCGGATGAGGGGGGAGGCCATGCTCGACCTCCCCCTGCCATAGATCGTGATTTCAGTTTTTAACAAGCATGTAATCTTTCGTTTTTATCAATGAAATCGTTTGTTTCGTGTTTGTTTCTATCCGTCTTTGGTTATCAAACCTTCCGTCTCGAACCGGCTCGGATCGTCTCGGTCCCGACTGAACCAACAATTGGTATCAGAGCCACGGTTACCGCTAGAAGGGTCTAACAACCGATCTAGCAAGCCGAGCTCTTGATTTTATGCGTTCTGGACGTTAAACTGTTGGTGTGTTCTTCGTGTTCTTCGCGTTTTCTGGGCTGGCGTTGAAGGAGTCGAATCAGTCCATTCGATCGAACGAGTTCCCCATTCGATCGAATAGGCCCATTCGATTGACTGATTCGATCGAATCGGTCTTCCCGCTCAAAACTGTCACTTTCAAACGCCAGTGTTCCCGCCCAGACAGCCTGTTCATTCGATCGAACCAGATGTCTTCATTCGACCGAATCAGGGTCACATTCGATCGAACCAGGCTGATCGAACCAGTTCTTCATCCGATCGAATTTGTGGTTCATTCGACCGAACCAGTTCTCATTCGATCGAACGTGTTCCAGACCAAAAAAAAAAAAAAAAAAAAAAAAAAGTTTGGCAAAAATAAAATTTTTTTCCGACAAAATTTCCGGGAAATTTTCGGTTAATTTTCGGGTCAGTGATAAGATTTTTCTGGACATCCTATACAAGTTGATTACAATCCAGAAAAGTTTTGGTGATAGTGAAATTTTTCACTGAGATTTGCCGGGAAAGTCAGAGCGTTTAAATGTTTAACGGTTACAGCGGCAAATTTGGAGATGAACAAAGCACAATCACCTGAAGGAATTATCGTCTACAAGTTTAATGGATAACCCTTGTTCATTGAGCTTCTACAATGGTGATTGCTAGAAGAACACAAAAGAGAGTAGTGAAGAGATCAGCAGTTGGTGCTGATATTGTGGGGTAGTCAGGAGCATCTGACTATTTATGGGCCAATCATTGTTATATTTATCTTCCGCATGTGAGGATTCCGCTTTGTGGAGGGAAACAGTCTGTGATTATCTGGTGATACCTAAGGGTCTGCTTGGAGTGTATTGCTTACGTTAATCTTTTTGATTGAGAGTACCAATTTCTCAATTAAAATTCTCTAGTCTACGTGAAGGGTTCTGCATAGTCACTCAGGTTAGAAGTTTAACGGGTTTGGTACAACGCTTTCTACTGAAGATTTGATCGGCCTCCCGCGGATGAAGTATCCGGGCAAGCTGACCACCTGGATATGGACGCTAGCGGGCTGCTGTGCATTACTGGGTTGACTTCACGAAGGCATTTCAAGTCCGATCAGAGCAAAGGATTTACTTGGTGGAGGTGGCTCCTTAGAGTATTGATGCCGAGATCAAAATGCAATACTTAGCCGGTCCAAGAAGCCAGTTTTTAGAAGTTATTTTATCAGATTTTACAGAATGGTGGGAATATTGGTTCGCAATCACGGAGTTAATGATGTGTCTTTGTCTCCGATGATGAATCTGCATACAAACTAATCTGTTTAGGGGGAGTAGCTGTGGAATGGAAGCCTCTGTCCTTTGCCCAATACATGTTGGTGAAGTAACCGTGTGGGTGAAGATTCGCCGATAGTAAGTCGCGCAGCGGAAGCGTGCATGTATTGTCAAGTTTATACATTGGGATACAGTTACTGTTGAGGGGGAATTTCTACAGTTCGTTGTTTTAAACAGATTATTTTGTCTGAAGATGTCAGCAATGGAGAACACTTTGCATCATTAACCGAGAGTTCAGTCTAAGGGGGAATCTTGCTGCAATGATGGTATTCTTCAACGTGATTATCAAGATAAAGCAGAAGATTTGACTGAAGATTGCAAGAGGTGTCTACAGCAATTCGCAAGCAACGTCCAAGGGGGAATATGTTGGTGCACATTGTGTGGCCGTCGCTTGGCGAATAGTTTAGAATGTTTATGTTGTATGCTGTACACCTAGGTAGTGGTTCACGCTGAAAGTGATCCATTTGAAAGAGCATTTTCAAATGGATACTCATTCGATCGAATGAGTTTCTGATTCGATCGAATGAGTCTGCCATTCGATCGAATAGGACTCATTCGATCGAATGAGTCTTGACCGAATGGCAGCGGGTATAAATACCAGCTTTCAGGCGTGAACAGCAGAGGTTTTTAGGGTTCCCGGACGCCGACAGGCTGCCGGATGAAGGGGGAGGCCATGCTCGACCTCCCCCTGCCATAGATCGTGATTTCAGTGTTTAACAAGCATGTAATCTTTCGTTTTTATCAATGAAATCGTTTGTTTCGTGTTTGTTTCTATCCGTCTTTGGTTATCAAACATTCCGTCTCGAACCGGCTCGGATCGTCTCGGTCCCGACTGAACCAACACAACTCACTGTTCTGAAATGATTATCCTTTATGAAAAGTTGAAATTTTGAGCACAGAACATGAAAGATCATGTCCGAAGTTTGTGGCATAACAATTGTGATTATCAAACTGAATTGAAAAATCAATTAAGTATTTCGAGCAAAGAAACTGTGCTTGCTTGTGTTCCACTGTTTCGAGTACACTACGAGACCTGCATGATTCATCTATGTGGTTCGAGCATGAATGTTACTTTTGAGCATACTGATTCGATCATGCATCTTACTTTCGAGAACCACATATTATATGAAAATTGATGTTATGTATTTCGAGCATGACTGAATGATGAATTGTCAGACCCAAGAGAATTGACTGATTGGAAACATTTTAAGTGTTTCGAGCATAGAAATGTGCTAGGTGTTTCAGTACGAGAGTTCGAGCTTAAGAAGTTAATGGATCATTTTGTTAAGTAGTTCGAACAAACTTGTGTGCTAGACCCTTAGGTTGTGCGCTCGAGTACAAGTATAGGAAGGATTCAATCTGCTAAGGCTTTCGACCATAAGGGTACATCGAGCACATTGAGCTATAGCAATCTAAGTGAGTCGAGCAAAGGTTACAACACCGTTAAGAATGCATCTCGAGCATAGGGTATTGATAGATTTCTAAGTATCTCGAGCATGATGCAGAGTCGAGTAGGGTTAGATTACAGGTGTGTCTCAGGCATATATATTGAATAAATTTTGCTAAGTACATTCGAGCACACTACACCTCAAGTAATGACTCGATACTCAAGCAAGTAATCTAATGATCATTAAACATTTGGCTAAGGCATCGAGCACAAGTCTATTTGAGCACACTGTCTCGAATATACTAGTGCTCAAGGGCAGTATATTCCAAGTACATTGAGCAAGGGTTTGTACCATGTACTCTAGTATAGTTGGATACATCTGTTCATTTGGCTGTATGCTCGAGCAAGGGAGGTACATTAAATTTGAATTAAAAGACAACTGTCGTGCACTAGATGACCAAAGGAGGTACTGTAGCACCCAAACGTTAGGTATAAAAGGAAGACTTAGAAACTTTTTTCACACATTTCTTCCTCTCTATTAAACCTAGACACAAAACCCCTTTGCTCGTGTTACTCCCTGCTTGCTCGAATACTCTAATACTCACTCGATTATACTTCGAATACAGCCATTAGCTCTGTTTCAACTTCGGTAAGACATAGTTATTCGATAATCTTCACACCAATTTTGAAATTAGGGTTCCTAATTGATTTACGGACTAATTGTTTACTTGTTTTTGCAGGTACGCATATTATTACGGAACAGGTTGTTGAAGAAGCTATTATCATCTACCAATCCTTGATTATTAGTTCTGCGACTTTGTGTACTGACATATATTCCTGTTTTGCAAAACTGATGGCCTTTAAATTCGAGAAGAGGCACAATATGTGCACTCAGTTAGAGCTTGATGATGAGAACATGGAGTTGGAAAACATGATTACCTTTCTCAGAAACTCCAACTTAAGGGTAGCACTAACTGAGAACCCCACAATTTACAGGAACCATCTTACAGATTTTTGGGGGTTAGCTACCTATGTCAACGATGTTAACGGGAAAAGAATTGAGGCATCGGTCCTAAATAATGACATTGAGATCACAGAGGCATCAATACGATCTGCTTTGGAACTAAACGACAATTTTAATGCTCAGCCATCCTCGTTTCCTGCAAATTTTGATAAACAAAGCTTTACCGGATCTTCAACGAACATGACAGATATTGAGGTTATAAGATCCCAACATTTGCAAACGCATGAAAGATGCCAAGAGCAACTTTGAAGACAATGATGATTGGAATGTACTCCCATGGTTGCTTGTGCTAGAACTAGGTGCTATTGATGTGCCTCGAACTCCCGGTAACATTGATGATGAAGAGGATGATGATGAAGATAATGAAGAGGATGATGATGGGGACAATGGTCTAGAAGGTGGAAATGCCATGGTTATTGGTGGTAATGATGCTGCAAAAGAAGTTGTTGAGGGAAATGTGCCTATAATTGAACAATCTACTCAGCAAGGAGATGCTGCAAGTTTGGAGGTAAATGAAGAAACAAATGAACCGGTTGAGGGTGAAGCTGCAGCAGGTATGGATGACGCTTAATTTGTGGCAAATGTAATATCCAATGTTGCTGATACCATTGAAAAGATAACTCCACTAGATTCACTACCACATGTAGTTTTCAATGATTACACGGACTCCATTGAACTAAATGATGTAAATTACAATATTCCTTCCTCACCAGCTACAACTGAACCAGCCATCTCAGACACTAAACCAATCAATGACACTCATATCCCTTCACCACCAATATCACCGCTTACTGTACCCAACATCACAACACCTATTTCCCAACCAGGCCAACCTAATCAAGATACACATCTTCACACCCCACCATCCTCCCAATTACAAGAAACACATGCCACTGACACTACCCAGCCAACACAAGCACTTCCCACAAAACATGAGCCTTATCATGTCCCATCTCCAGAAACTGCTGAATCAGAACCTTTCTCTGAACCCGCACCAAAGCCAAATCAAGTAACCCCACCTTCGAGCCCGAATCTGTATGACATTGTTTGTGAAAATGCCAAGCTTGAATTCGAAAATATTATGCTGAATGAGAAGAATGTGGTTTTGGAATCCAGGAACGAAGCTTTTGAGGCTGCGTTAAATGAAGCACTACTGAAAATTCGAACCCTTGAGGGGCTGTTTGAGGTTGAGAAAACCTCAGATGCACCAAAACAGGGGGAGAAACCTGATGAAGAAAAACATGATGGTGAAGAAGGATTAAAGGTGATTGGTGACATATATGCTAGCTCTGATGAAGAGGCTATGGATGTTGGACCATCAGATTCACTAAACATGATAAATCAAGCATATGAAGATGGAGAATCTGGTGATGAGGGGGAGAGTGAAAGTGAAGATGAAACTGAAGAGGATAAGTTGAAAAGGAAAGAAAAAGGGAAAGGGATTGCTTTTACAAATGATGATTTACATCCCAAGTCCCAACACAAAGCTCAATCTGGTGATGATATACTTTACAAAGAAAATGTAATTGATCCTGACGTAGCAGAAGTTGAATCAGTAAAGACTGCCATGAGATTAATGAATGAAGATTTGGAGTCTCTGAATCAAGAAAATGAGGAGGAAATTCCTCAAGAAGTCCTAGAAACACTAATCAAAATGAAAAAAAAGGATGAGGAGAACGAGAGATTAACAAAGGAGCCAGATGACGCAATCAAGGCCACACTGGATGCTCTAAAAGCAAAACTGAAGGATTATGAACAAGAGCATACGCAGACTGAAGAGCCAGTGATAACTGAGCCTGAAAAGCCGGTGATAACTGAGCCTAAAGAGCCAGTGATAACTGAGCCTCAAGAGCCTAGAGTAACTGAACCTGAACAATCTGAAACTGAACCTCCCAATCCAGAGAATGAAACTGATAAAGGACAAGAATTTGGTTGGGTCAATTAGTCATGAAGAAGATGAAACTATTGAAGTCTCTGCAAGTACAATGGTAAAACTGGTCATAATGAAGGATCTTATAAACATTTTGAATAACCTAGAAAGGCATCATCCTGAAATAGTATCAGTGGCAAGAAAGGCACAAAAAGACTTTATTAATATGTGTAAAGAAAAAGAACCAAGAGTTTTTTGGGTAAAGGGATTCACCCGGTTAAATGCATTCCACACAACCAAAAAGTACAAGTAATATGACAGAGTGCCATATTAGTTCTCATGTATGACATGCCATACAAGAGTAAACAAAACCAAAACCATCAAACACTGGTAAACACAGCTAAAGCTTACACAAGAACCAAGTAAATAAACAAAACAAAAACAAATCAACCATTATCATCAATTTGGTGGGAAACTCCCCGCGGAAAGTGCCAATCCTCGAGAACCCGATTAACCCGTTCAGAATTCTTGAACTTTAGAGTCATAAGCTTTAGGCGCGTACCCCTAATGATTTCGTCCGCAACAATCTTAGGAGTCTTCAAAGAGTTCTTGAAAAGCCGGTTGTTTCGCTCCTTCCAAATAACGTAAACCGAAGCCCCAAATAACAGCCGATTAACAACATTATCAATAGAGTTGGACATTCCAAATTGAGACACATATTGAAGAATATTCGCCCAACCATTCCTGCACCCCTGAAACTTCCCTTTCATTTTTACAATACTCCAAACCTCAGAAGAGAACTTACACTCGAAGAAGAGATGATTACGAGAATCCGGCTCTCCATTACAAAGAAGACAGTAATACAGGTTATGATTTGGATACCCACCAATTTTCCACCCCATAATACGATTCTGCGTGCTCAACCTATCATGAAGCACAGTCCACAACATAAAGGAGTGTTTTGGAACACATTGAGAGAACCAAACAACATGCACCCAAGACACCTTATCAGCCGGTCTCCGAAGAAGATGCCATATTCCTGAAGCCGAGAAATTCATTGAAGTCCCATTCTCATCCATTACCACGATCTTGTCCCTCTTATCCGGACAAATACTGACCTCTTTTAAGTTCGAAAGAATTGGATATCTCAAAATCCAATCAGGCGGCCAATCCCAGTTATTATGATGAACAACATCATTGACACATGTCTCTAAAGACAAGCCAGCCCGATGTATAGCTCTCGGGTTAATATAATCACTTAAAGGACAAAGATCATCCCATTTATCATACCAAACTGAAGTAGATCTCCCATTACCAATTTCATGCCAAATAAACTGTCTAATACGGGGACGAAACTGAAGAATTTTCCTCCACCCCCAAGTACACGAGTTAGGAATCTGCAAGCTCCAAAGATTTCGCCCCTTCATTTTATACTCATGAATCCATTTAACCCACAACGAATTACGAACATTGATTAAACTCCAAATATGATAAACCAGAAGAGAGTTATTGACATCCCGGATACGCCGAATACCCAAACCACCTTCACATTTCGGCTGACACACAATATCCCAAGAGACTTTATGCTTTCCCTTATTGTGACCATAGTCCCAAAGGAAATTTTTAATCCGTTTCTCAAGATCAGCAATAAGTCTAGAAGGGAGTGAAAACACAGCAGACCAATAAATATATAAGGACGACAGAACAGACTTGACCAGCTGAAGTTTACCCGCAAAAGATAAAGTTTTATTCTTCCAATCTCCAATCCGACTGAGTTGAAGAGCCTGTTGAAGCAAATGAACCCATTAACCATGAAGTAATAGAAAAGGATGAAGAGACTCATATGGGTGAACCTGTTGTTGAAGAAGTGTTTGATAAAGAACCAGAAACTTAAAAGACTCCACCTAACTCACCAGTCCCATCAGAACCAACTTTAACTGAGCAGTCTGAACCAAAAACTGAAGCAAAAGAATCATTAAAAAGAAAAGAAAGAGCTGAGACTGAAACACCTAAGTCTAAAAGGTAAAAATCAGTAAACGTGATGGTGTACAAGATAAGATTGGAGAAGCTAGAAGAGAGGAAAAAGGCTAAATCGACGAAAGTGGAAGAACCAATGATTGGGGCACTCCACAACCTAGGAGAAACTATTGATATAGAAGATGATAGTGAAGGAGATATGAAAGGTGTTGAAAAAGAGAACGAAGACAGAGATTACTTGATCAGCTTGGACTATGACATAAAGTACCTTCAAAGATTATCCAAAGAAGCTAGGGGTGGAGAATGAGAAAGTCAAAAACAGAAGCTTTGATTAAAGCTGGTAACAAGCCTGCATTCCTGAACTTGCAATCTTTTGACACAATAGACAGACTTTACGAGAATGCTCTTGTGGAAAATATTTTAGAGTATGTGAAAAAGGTGACAAAGAAGAAGGAACAGGTAGAAAAGGTGTTGAAATAGTCTGATAGCAGCAAAAGCAAAATTGAAAAGAAAGCCAGTGATGAAACAAAATATGAAACACTAAAGGCTAAACATAATGACATAAAGTTTCTTCAACTGTATGGCTACAGTTACAATTTCTTGATAAATCTTTCTCCTGAAGAACTAAAAAGAAAAATTCAACTAGTAAAAGACTCTCACACAGATCAGAAAAGTCAAGAAAAATATGAGAGAGGACAGGAGTTAAGGATGAGATTGCAGAAGGAGAGAGATGAGACCAAGAAGAAAGAAGAAGAAGTGAAAAGATGGTTTGAAGACCCTCAAAGGGTACAGACTTTAAAGAGGATAGTAATGGAAAAGGGGATGACCGAAGAACTATTTCAAAACATGCCTACGAACAATTAATTGAAATATACAATAGAGAGCAGAAACTGTATTTGGAAACCCAAAGAAAACTGCAGGAAGCTAAGCAGAGAGAAAGAAGAAAGCAGAAATGATGAGTGCTCTTCACAAAAAGGGAGCCAAAATGTCAAGGTTAGTAGTACAAACAGAAGAAACTATCAAACATTGGTATAAGAGGCTGGGCTACATCAAATAAAGACAAATACTCAAGGAAGCTCAAGCCGAACCCCAAGGTTTGTGATTGTGAGGCCTGAGCCACCAAGAAACTTAAATTTGCCCACACATCTTTTTTTCGACAAAAGATCCCAGACCTTAAGGGTTGTAACTGAAGATCAGGAGGAAACCCTCATCATTTTCATAGATGATTTGAGAAAATTTTCAGTAGAACAGTTGAAGAAAATGGCCGAAATGGACCTTCATGATAATCATAACAGAAGACAATTGGTCGGGCAACAACGAAACGATCTCTCCAAGTTCATTAAAGAACAAGCAGAACGGGGATTCCCATTTCTGAATCAAAGGAGGAGAGAGATACACAGCCAAGATGAGAAGGAGAGAAGGAGAAAAAGAATCAATGAAGTTAACACTCTTGAACTCTCTTTATCCGATGCTGATAGAAGGAAATCCCAAGCAAGCAGCTCACACAGCAAAAGGAAGACCTTAAAGGAGTGCTTAACTATGAGGGAAGAGATGAGAGAACCAAATTCAATTGTGCAAATTAATGGAAGAATTACCTTCATCTCGTACAACCAGCATAACGACTCAATTTCTCTAAGGAATGCGTCGGGAATACCCATTGCTGTAATTAGAAATGATGGGGATCTTCAATTCATGCACCCTCAAGATCTACAAGGCTTAATTGATGCAGAATTCCCCATTGACTCCTATGATGCTGTGGAACTTGATATGATCAAACAAAAGGCAGTCCCTGTCAAGAAAATGAAAGAAAGATCTGACAAAAGGAGCAGGAGGAGGAGATAGCAGAAAGGAGCTCAACGATGATTATTTTTATTTCTGTTTATCTTTGCATTTGTGTTTTTTAATTAATGTAAAACACTTTAATATGTAATGCCAAAGAGACAGAATTCCTAATTATGTAACGGAATGACATGTTCTTGAATGATATATCTTTGATGTCTGATACAGCTGTAACTCTATGCAGGTATGTTTTGGTGCATCTTAGCTTGTTTCAATATAGGGTCGGATTTTTGATAAGGAAGATTGGAATCTTCTCAACCTCCTCAGAAAACGGCTAAGTATGGACTTCGAGAAAGCCTAGACGATCGAGCATGGTTTTACTACTTTGAGCAACGTATTCAGAACCTTAAAGGGTTAATTCTTCTAAGTTTTAAGGCTTCGAGCAAGCTACACTTCAACGAGCAAGAGTGTTCTTCTATAGAGCATGGATTGCCAATCGAGCAAACAGCTTGATCATACAAGTTTTAACCAAGTGTTACGAGCACAGGATGATCGAGCACATGGGAACAAGCATGGATGCAATAAGAATATGTCATGTGATCAAAGAAAGAACTTTGAGCACAGTTCAGTTCCCCGAGCAAGATTACATCCGAGCATGCTAAAGATTGCTGAATAAGAAGACTGAAGACGTCAAGAAGAATGAGCTTGCTCGATGGACTAGTTCGAGCAAGCATGGATTATTCAAGAGGAAAGAAGCTTGCTGGAGGAGAATATCTTCACTGAAGATATTCTAGGTAAAGTATGCTCGAGGATTATCATCGAGCATACCTAGCATAGTGAGTCTGCTCGAGCAAGATTGTTACCTTGCTCGAGGACTCAACACTTGTATTATTTTGTATTTCATTATGCAATGATTAGGAACTTCTAGAAGGAATGTCAGGGTATATAAATAGGGTCCTAGGTTTCCATTTAGGGCACGGATAACGACGCACACAATACGAGAAACATTCTAAAAGAATATTCTATTTGTTTCCTTGTACTGCCGCCGTCGCCGTCACGCACGAAACCCTAGACATTCCTTTCACGGTTACATTAATGACTCATTTAATATACTGAATCTTTGTCTTTGGATGTGCTCTTATTGATTACTTATTATCATTTGGTGTTTGTTACTTTCACTCCTTCGTTCCCATTCGTTGGACATCCTGATTCCGTCGGGATTTTCAATAGGCCTTTGGGTTACAGAGTTGGTGTGTTCTTGTCAACCTTTCTAAGGTTTCACCCGACTCTCGGTCCTGACATCTTGCAAGCTAATCGTATTACATATCAGTATGCAATGAATCCGAACTATACGTTGTAATCACAAGATCTAGATCCGGCTCGTTAACTTCTCTCAAGCTCTCTCACGTGGTATCAGAGACAATAAATTTTATCTTTGTATTGTTCGTTGATATAATTGTTAGAGCATAAAATCTAATGCTAGGGTCTTAGATGTATTAGATATGATTGTATAGGGCTAGAATTGTGAAATGTATGTTTTGTATGTGAGTTTAACACATAAGTCACAAGTACCACATAAGTTATGCGGCGCATAACATATGCGCCGTATATCTTATATAGACTTGGTGCCTTGCATGTTGTTTCCTATAAATAGGGGACTTATGCGTTATTCAATGGACTTTTGGTGAATATTAGAGTGGGAGAGTAGAGAGAGAAAGTTGTCTAAGTGTCATATCTTGTACTCTTTGAAGTTATCAGTGAAATATATGCTTAACGTTTATTTGTTGTGTTCAATCTCAATGGATTCCGCACTTTGAGATACAAGCTGTTACATCTTAAGATCCTAACTGTTGTCTACATCAGCACATCATCCTCTTTCAAGTGGTATCAGAGTTTTATGGCTCGTTACTAGCTTGAATACTACAAGTTTTTAAAGGTTTTTCTCTCTATCTACCATTTCAACCGTCAAAAGTTCTCCAAACATTCACAAGTTGTTCCTTACCTATCTGTGACAAACCCTTCAGAAATTCACTCAATTTTCATCAACATTTGAACCTTCAAATTACCAAAATACCGAAAACATGCCTCTTCACGTATATGTTGGTCTAACGTATAAGTCATTCCCGTATAACATATACGGCGTATAGCATATATGCCGAATATGTTATAAGGTGAAGAACATATATGTTCCTATACATATACATTGACTACATAAGATATCAGTTGACCTTCTACATATCCGTTGACCACCTACTTATCCGTTGACCTCATACTTATCCGTTGACTATCAAACATATCCGTTGACTTTCAATGACCAATATGGAAAATCTAAGTGTGTTTGTGTCATAGCCTTCTGCATTGCTTCAGAACATTAAAATATCGAGAATGAAATGGGGACATCCAACAAACCTCCCAAGCTTCTTAGAATGGAAGATTATCCGTCATGGGCTGACAAGTTTGAAACATATGTTCAAGCTTTGAACTACGAGACATGGATGGCTGTTGAGGAGGAATACGTTATCCCAAAGAATGAGAATGGAAACTATAGGTTGTCACAAATCATTGAGGCAGACAAAAGTCTGCTTCAAAGAGAAAAGAAGATGTCGAATCCATTTCAACAAGTCATTAAAGCAGAAAATTTTCAACTGTTACAACATAATGGCTCGTGCTACTCAATTTGGCAAGCTCTACTTAATAAGGATAGAGGAAACCTTGACATGAGGAAAAGTAAGATGGCACTACTAAAGAAAGAGTTGGATATATTTTCTCAGGTTAAGGGGAAAAATTTGCATTGTTGGTTGAGCGATATTGCCATTTGGTAAACGAGATGAAAAGATTAGGCATTGATAAGCTTGATTATAAATACATCGATAAACTGGCTGACGCACTTCCTGAAGAGTAGGGCATATTCATAATTATCCAACAGTCAAATCCTGTTGCATATGCCTGACTGAACCTTGCTAGATTTATTGAGAAGCTTGAAGCACACGAATTGGAGCTAAGGAAAAACTAGAAAATTAAATCAATAGCAGCTTCACAGGGTGTTGGGTTATATTTCAAAGGGTCACAATCTGCTACTTCTTCAAATCCTAAGATTCCCACAGCCTTTTGTGCAGAAGAAACTAGATAAGCTTGTGTAACCAATATTACTACTACTCCACATTACAGTAGTAGTTACTCAGGAACAATTCCAGTTTCTCAAGCATCAAACACACAAGATTCAGATGTTATACAGTGCAACATTGCTGTAAATCGGAAGAATACGTGAAACATGACCACTGACACTATAAAGGAGCATATGGCATTTCTTAGATCAGTCTTAGAATCATACGAGTGCTTGGTTGCTGATCGTATTGAAAATTATAACATAACAAAAGAGGACTACGACCAAATTGATCTAGAGGAAATGGAAATGATTGATATACGGTGGTGCATGGCAAGTGTGATAAGGAGAGCACAAAGGTTCAAGGAAATCACCGGAAGAAATGTGCCAGATAGTTTGATATCAAAATTAGGTTTTGATAAGTATAAAGTAAGATGTTTTCGTTGTAAAGAAAAAGGACACTTCAAGAGGGAATGCACAAGCAAGAATATGGTTGATAATGCTGCAAATCCTTTTGGGCGGGATTACTACAAGAAAGTAATATATCATCGTCCCGAGGGAGAATCATCAAAAGGCAAGAAACCGACTGAAGCGTCTACCTCACAAAAGGCTGCTACATCTCAAGTAGATGAAGGTTTCAATTGGAACTCGGTATTCCAAGCAAATGTGGCTGAGATGGTTGATGAGGGAAAGCTAGAGGTTATGGTTGAAACAATGGTTGAGGATAAGATTGAGAATGTGATTGTGGATAAGATTGGGAATGTGATTATGGATAAGATTGAACATTTGGTAAAGAGATTGAGGACAAAGTGGATGATTTGGTTGAAAATGAAGTGGTTTATGATCAGGATATGGACAATGAGTTCAAGAATGAGAATGTTGATGGTGACAAGGTTGTTGAATTAATTGATCAAAGTACTTTAGATGGCGAACTTCCATGAACATATGACAAACTTCACGAGGTTCCTTCTGACTATCTGATTTCATTATTTCATCCTGATGTCATAGAAAGCTTTGAAGGTTGGTTTAATGGAGAAGAAGTACCTCATGGAAAGATTGACTTTGGAGAGGAAGAAGATGTGATGGTTCCTGAAGTCAAAGATTCAAATGATGAGGAGGAATCTGTTGAAGAAAAAGATGAGGTCGTAGAAGGTTTGGTGGAAGATGTTACCGATGAAGATTCTAAAATTTCAAGGGAATGTTGTCCAATAGATTAAGCACTCATGGCAGCAAGTAACTCTAAACTCTAATATCTATGAAAAGTGTGAATTGCCATGTGATGAGTGTGATTTTAAGTCTCTTGAAATTAAAGAGTTAAAGAGACATTATGATCAAGCGTTGCAAGATCATAAAAAGGTTAATGAAGCTTTTATGAAATTATAAAAATGTGAAAAGAACTTGTGGGCAAGTATACAACAAAATCAAAAGACAATTTCAATGTTAAAACATACTGTTGAAGATAAACAAATTGTCATTAACAGACACATTGATGAAAATGCAGCTCTCAAACTTGAGTTGCAAACACTCAAGATTGAGACAGAAAGGGTAAACTTGAAATTGGTGAATTATGTTGCTTCATCGTATGTTCTTGATCACATTATGCTAAAATCCAAAGATTATGTGAATGAGAACATATCATCAAGTTTGGATTATCATGATGTGCATCCACCGATGTGGAATGCTTATTTTCCAAACAAACCTAAGGGTTTGAAAAAGGCACTGAATGTGAAAATTGAAACTCCATTGCATGATACCAATGAGTCTGGTAATGAGAATTGTTTTGTATATGAAAAGTCTGAAATTGACAGTTCTGGTTGTGACATGACAACCGAAATCAAATTTGTAGAATCAGTGTTGACTGAGGAAAGTGTTAAAATTAAAAGTTTTCAAAAGGTTAATAATTTGTGTTCTAAAAGAGAAAATCAGGTTGACGCAAAGAGATTTGCTAAGACAAGCTTTTATCATATGCAATCTCATTGTGTTAAACGAAATCCTATTGTGTTTGTGCATGGTAAATCCTCAGAATATGAAAAGAAGCTGTTTTTAGAAATCCAACAAACCAAGAGTTTTATCAATAAAAGGCCGAGCATGAGCAATCTGAAATAACATATCAGGTTAATAAGTTTGTTGACCAGAGACGTTGCTTCAATTGTATTGAAATTGGGCATGTTTTCTATGCATGTCCCAATCGATTTAAGAATGATCATGCTCCATGTCAAAATTCATCAACCAAGAAACCAGGCCTAGGTTATGTGAGTGAGAAAAAACAGACAGTTGTTCCTGAAACTATAAAAATCTTAAAATGTGATGAGCCTGTTAAAATTGATATTGAAAAGGTTGTTAAAACTGATGTTTCTAAAAAAAAAGTTTCAAAGACAAGT
>NW_027498565.1:0-54979 GCF_021521415.1 Bidens hawaiensis
TAATTTAGTCTTTTTAAAAGCACATCTTCCTGAATGCCTCTTTCTGCAGACTTTACAGAAAGGCTGAGCATAGGATTGCCCTGTCTCTTTCTTTCGGAATTCTTGAGAAATTTTCTGGGCTAAATCCTTCGTTTTGTTTTCTTCCTGTGTTCAGATTAATCCGTCTGTCGTGGTATTGGCTTGTTCAACTGCTTCCTCAATAGTCTAAGGTCTAGCCGATTTACCAGATCACGGATTTCACTTACTAATCCCCAAATATAATGAGAAATTAGTATTGTTTCTGGCGAAGCCAGAGCCGGTACCATTCTTGCATATTCAAAGAATTTTGTCGTATACTCACGACATTTCACACCTTCCATCTTGTGGTTCAGGAACATAGTAGCAATCTTTTCTCTTTCATGTGGATGACAAAATTTTCTTTCTACTATTTCTTTGAATTCACCCCAGGTCATAATGTAAACTTCCTTTTGCCTGAAGGATTGTATTCCACCATTCTAATGCTTCATTAATAAAGAGATTAGAAGCATACAATATCTTATCTTCTTCAGCACATTTACTAATTCTTATAACAGCTTCTGTCTTTTCTAACCAGCATAGTGCTGAAATAGCTCCTTTATTTCCAGAAATTTCGGTTGGCTTACAGGCCAAGAAATCTTTGTAAGTACAACCATTAGTTTTTAACTTTTTAGGTTGTTTATTTTTATTTTCTCCATTCTCACTATTACTAGCTTCAGTGTCAAATTTCCGTTTATTGCTCTCGGTTTTATCTCTAATGACAGTTACTGGTTGTCCAATAACTGCAACAATTTGTGGGATTGCTTCAGCAATTCTTTGAGCTATCATATCGTCAATAGCATTCATATTCAGAGCATTTTCTTAATTAGAATTTTCATGATTATTTTAACGGTTGTTAACAGAAACTTGATTTGACATCTGAATTTCAAACAAGAAGAAATATTAATATCATAATTAAATAATAAAATAAACAAGGTATTATCCACACATAAGCACAAAACATGTTAACACATAGGCACAGAATATGTCAAAATCGTCGAGCTTTGCGACATTTACTCTTTATATATATATATATATATATATATATATATATATATATATATATATATATATATGTATATATATATATACGTCACTATATTCTATATCTAATCTATATATATGTATCACTATATTTTATACATACACACCAATTTTTTTACAAAGAGGAAATTACGGTAATAAACATATATATATATATATATTAGTTATATTATATATAGGGTTCTCTATCGTAAAATCTCTAGATCAAGCTATCCCAGATGTTTTTCAATCAGTTGGCGTTTTCATTAAGTTCTTCCCCGTAATGACGGAGTTGTGTGGTCAACTCCGGTGTCATCGTGGGGTAGTTGACAGTTTCCGGCTGGAATGGTGCGTACGGGTTTGTGTTCATTGTGTGGAATTGCCAATAGTTTGTCCATCATTCTTCAAACTGAGATTGGTTTATGAGGTCATCAGGAGGAAGCGGGTTTTCTTGGTTTTGGTTTGGGTTGGTCGAGGTTCCTGCTCCCATGTTGTTAACTATTGGTTGGAAGAACTCACACTGATCTAGGCATTAGCCTAGCCTTTCTTCCATGGGAAGTTCAGCGATGGATTGTGTTGGAAGGGGTTGTGGTTCAGTTGGTGGTTGAATTTGTGGTTGTGGTTTTGGTACTGGAATCATAACTTTTCTTTTTTGTTTTCTCATTCCTTTTCTCCAGTCCATATATCGTTTTCTTCTTTTTGGTTGATTTGGGATTGAAGTCGAGGACTGGGCAGTGAATACCATTGGTTCTTTTGGTTTTTCTTTAGTTGTTGGGTTTACTGTCTCCATCTCTTCCGTACTGACCTATATGTTCTCAAAAGCCTCTATAAGCTCACTCATGTTGTTTAATCAAAAACAATAAAACAACGACTTCCAAAATAAAATAATATTATTTATCTTTATGTGTAGTTAAAATTTCATCCATAAAGTTAACACGTAAGTTAACACATAGGTTAATACATTTATTTTCTAACACTTAATTAGGTATTGTTAAAATACCTATATTGCTTAAACCTGTGGCTCTGATACCATTTCAGCTGTCACAGCCCACGACCCCTATACCCCGGAAGGGGAGCCACGAACGTTGAGTGATGGTATCGGTGTTTATTAAAATGATTTGCAGCGGAATATTTCATCAGAACCGTATTTAGGAAAATTAATCAGAGTTATAAAAACACCATAATTCTTATTTCATAAACTGGGATAAGAACCCATTTTTTATACAGACATAAGTTTTATAGGGATAAACCCTAATTTACAAAACACATTTATTTATTCTGGTGACAAGCCACTTATTTAAGCTGGAAGCCCGCAGCCATCATTCCTTTGTCTCTAACAAGTCACCTGAAACATGTTTAAAAATATTTGATCAGCAGGAAATACTGGTGAGTACATTCATTTATAAATGACACATTTTACAGTTACAGCATTAAGATGTTTTTACATCTTCCTGCTTACAAATTACCGAAAGGTACTTGTCACTCGACCGTATCTGTGACTGTGGTCATATTACTTATTGGCTAACACTTGTCCAATAAGTAACGTGTAATAGCCCAGTAGGCAAGCCTTGTATACAAAACCCTACAATACCAGTAGTAACCATCCCGTAAGTCTACAGAGACTTAATCACTGTAATTTATTTAAAATCATTTGAAAATATTTGGACTATCTGTCATGAGTTTAATGGATTTAGAAAAGTATCATGACAGCATTGGAAAATCAGTTCACGCAAATGTGAGTTGTGCAAAAAACTCGAATGTCTCACCTTGCAAGTTTATATTTAACAAGCCTTCTGATGTTAAGCACCTAGATTAAGCACAATGTAGTATATTTATATTAGTATAAACCCATAATTATAATGATAATCACGAGACACGAAACTTTACACGATGGCACAATGTCATACCTTGTTAAGGTAGAACTTTTGGATTCGTGATATAAGTTCCTTTCCATCGGAAAGGTACCGTTACAATTACTCGGGTATAATACCAGTTTTTAAGAAGAGAGAAAATTCGCGAAGTGCAAAGTGCGCCATCAAAGCGCCACATTGCGCCCATCGCACTTCGCTCGAGCGCGTGCACGTGCGTGTCGGGTGCTTCGCACCCTCCGCTAGGACTACTGGGTATGATTTGACACATAAAAATATTATCATGTAAACTCTCTTCCTTATAAAGAGTTTACAAGTTTTGTAATCTAGCGATGTGGGACAAGAGTTAGAAATCCTATTTATACCATTGTGAAAGCCTTCCATTTTCTTTTCTCCACAAATGTGGAATGGAATTCTCCTTTATATTTTTCATTCTTCATTTTATTTCTTCTCTTTTCTTTCTCATTTTCTTCATTTCTTTCTTTGATTATTTTATTTCTTATTATGGTTTGTTATAAATACGATTCGATCCTAGCTCAGGTTCGAGATCCTTCGTTAATACCGACTATTCACGCTTCCGCACCGGGGCTCGGGTCTTGTCAACTTTCCCGGCTACTAATTGGGTGGGTGTTCGATTCCTTCCGTCACCAAACCCAAGCACCACAACCACATTCGCATCAATCAGAATCAATTATAAGATCAAAAGGCCTAATTCAATTCATTAACAAAAAGCCCTAATTTTAACAAAAACCGGAGACACAATCATTTCCGGCTAAGCTACAAAGTACGAAATTGACAAACAACATAGTCCGATCTGCTACAAACCTGCTATCTCTCGGCTTGCCATCACCTGGTAAACCCCTTTCGATCTGCTCGGCAAAATAATAGTGTCGAAGCCTGGTACAACGCTCCAGATATTCTCGGCTCGCCATTAATCGCAGGTTACAGTGACGGTGGATTTGGTAGGGTGGTGGAGGATGGCTGAATAGAGGAATATGGTAGTGGCCGGAATGTTGGAGACGGTGGTTGGTTGTGGTGGGAAAGAAAAGGTTGGGAATTATTATTATTATTATTATTATTATTATTATTATTATTATTATTATTATTATTATTATTACGCTTTCATAAAATCTGAAATCTTTGCTTCTACTTCTTTCTTTTTTTTCTCTATAAATTGTTAATATATATATATATGTGTGTGTGTGTGTATCGATTAATTAATTATTTCAACAACTTTTCATAATATTAACTAATAACACGGGATTAGTATACAAAATTTAAACATTCCTTATCCAATACTTTGAACTATTATAATTAAGAATCACTACGTTCACTTCATGCAACTTTAAATCTTCTAATATTTTCCTAACTCATAATAATCACTGTTATTTGAATAATAACTTTAAGGTTAGTACGCCTTTATCATTTTCCTATGAATTAAATTCATATGAAACGAAACAAATCATATTGTTATATTTTAATTTTCAGTTTTATATGTTGCTTGGTTATACAACTTTTAATTGTAAAATATAAAATCAATTAAAAAATTGTCATACATAGAATATTAATGACAACAAATTTATCATGATCAATCAATCTGAGAATGATTATATCATCAAAGTTCAGGTAATCTGATTTTTGAGATAATCATGTTTTTTTTGGATGAACATGAACAAATGATTTCAAATGACATCATATTAATTGTTTAAAAGGTATGATATTTTATGTGTATGAATATTTTTTTGTTAGTTTCACGGATATATTTATCATTATTTAGGATTGGTATGTACTTGAACGAACCTATTTGTCACACGGACAACTAAATGTGAATACATCAAGAGTTATAAGCAAACTATAAGTTACCTTATCAATAGTTACAAGAACACATGGACTAAAGATTTTGATTTTTGATAAATAATGTATACGGACCAATACAACAACAAATTAGTATACAATGAAGTTTTTTACTTATTTATAACATATTTGTGTAACCTTAGTTATGTAATTTTTACAAGTTTAATGTAAATTGTAATTGTACTAACAATATATAATTATTTTGTTGACTGAATTTCACTTAATTACTAGAGTTTAAAATTTTTATCAATTACTTGTGTAATACACGGGTCTCAAACTAGTTATAAACTATAAAATACCTTTTGTAAAATAAAATAGGGCAAATATCACAAAAAAACTAACATACTTTTTGTTTTTCTCACAAAAGTCCTTCAACAATTTTTTGCACGTTAAAGTCATTCCACATGTTAAATTTTAATAAAAAAGTGGCATAACTTCTAAAAACACATATATTTTTTTTTCTTAGGTCGTGTCGCATACATGTAATATATATGATGTTAATTAAAAGTTTTGGCTTATATTGTTATAGCAAAACCAATAATATTTTGCTTAAATTGAGGTTTTTTTGTCTTATAATTTGCTATAAACATATAACTATAACTAGAATTGATTAAAAAAACAAAATAAACATAACAATAACCACATCACAAAAAGTACAAAACAAAAAATAATAAACAAAATTTGCTTACGTCACTCTTGTTCATCGTTCGATTTAAAACATGAAACCGTTCAAACCAAAAGTACAAAATTGGTTTATCCTTCTGCACAGGATTCACTCTTTTCGCATACACTATCAATTAATTTTAATTAATAACTATAATTGAATATTAGTTTGTGGATGTTAGTTGTATTTATTTAACCTTCATGATCCATAGCAGATGAGATCTAAGTGAATATGGCAAATGGGATACAAATCAATAAACCCATTTTTATAACAGCACGAAGCATCGATGAGAAACATTAATAGATTTGCAAAGCATGTCAGGATACCATTTTTTCTTAATATCATAGCAAAAGAATTTATAGATTTACAACCATTAATCCAGTTAGTTGGGAGAAATACAGTGAAATCAAACCATTAGTAACGGTTCGGTTTTAATTTTTAATGGTTCGATTTTAAATTGTAACAGTTCGGTTTTGGTTTTCGATAATCAAAAGCTGTTAATAACGGTTTGGTTCAGGATTTCCCATCAAATTGGACCATGGGCACCCCTTACATGTCAAATTTTGCCACATAAGTAAAAATATATGTTTTTATAAGTTATGTTATTTTTTTGTTCAAATTTGATATGTAGAGGGACTTTAATATTCAATAAAATGTTGAGGGACTTTTATGAGAAAAAACAGAAAGTATATTGGTTTTTTATGGTATTTTCCTAATAAAATAAAAAAATAAAAAAATAAAAAAAACTAATAACAAAAATGTCAACACCGTGGTGGGTTCAAATATAACCAGACCCTTTTCATGTGGAAGGCACCCTCATTTTGTTTGACAATTTGACAATCTCTTGCTATTTTTCAAGGCATGTAGACATGTAGTTATAATCTTCCCAACAATTACAAGTTTTTAAATATAAAATTATAGAAATTATAAATACAATATTGAGAATAGTGTAAATCAACATTATTTAATAGTTATAAAATACATAAATATTTTTTTGTTGTTTGATCATGAAAGAGAGAAAAAGAAGTTGAAGGTGCCGATACTCTTGACTAGAAGATGCAACTTTTATTGAACCACCTTCATCGATTGAAATATAGTAAAAATATAAACATGATTAATGAAGTTGTTTGACGCCACCACTTTGACTCCTTAAGTTAGTGTTTGGTATACAGAAATGACAGTATGAATGAAATGATTCATTACGTGGGAATGAAAAAAGTGGTGTTTGTTTGCTCAATGGAATGAAATCATCCATTACACATGGAATCCCTTTCCATTAAAATCATTCCTTCCCACCCCCTTCTTTTTTTTCATTCAATTCCCCCTTCATCTTAATTTCTCAATAACACTACCACCTAACAACCACCACCACCACCACCACCACCATTGGCACCACCACCAACTCCGCCAACACCACCGTCGCTGCCGCCACCATCGCCACTGCCACCACCATTTTCGTCGCCGGAGCTACCACCGTCGCCATTATAGGGTTTTTCTTTCTTTCTTTTTTTTTTGGTTAAAAAGTATTTTGAGATATGAGTGTTTTTATTATTTCTATTTCATTTCTACATTTTTTTTCAATACCAAACAATAAAAATTAATAATTGATTTCATTCCTATAGATTAACCAAACAAGACAAAGGAATAGTAATGATCCATTTCATTCCCTTGTCCATTCAATTCCTTCTCTCATTCCATTCCCCCTTCATTCCATTACCTTCAACCAAACATAAGGTCCTGTTCGTTTCAAGGATTTGGAAAGAATTATAAGGAATAGGATTTTAAATCCCATGAATTAATATGTTCGTTTCATTAAATGAAAGAATGGGAATGGAAACTAAATCCCATCAAATCCCACATTTCATGGGATTTTAAAATCCCACCTATTTTATAAGGATTGTTATGGAAAGTAAAAACCCCTCAAAAAAAATTCGAAAAAATTAATAAAAAAATCATAACTCAAAATATAAATCAAAAAAGAAAAATGTAAAAAAACTAAAACGTTTCCGCCGTTTCTCTCGTTCTTCAAAAAAAAAACCCCGAGAATGAAGAAGATTCCAATTCCAATACATATTAACCAACCAAACACATGATAGGGATTCTCAAACATTCCATTCCATTCCAATTCCAAATCCAATTCCAATTTCAATTCCAAATCCCTTAAAAAAAAGTTCGTGAAACGAACGCGTCCTAAGTGTTATTGAATGGTATCGAAAAGAATCGGTGTTGCACCATCCGATAAAGAGGGTGAATTTAGGATATAGATACATTTAATAAATAATAAAAATATGTTTAAAGGTTAGAGTGGTTGAAATGGTTAGAATGTTCGAAAAGGATGTTGGTTGAAGTTTATTTATAAAAGACATTTATTTATTTATTTATTTTATAAGTTACCTTTCAACAACCATATAGCCATATGAAATTTATAAATCTTAATTTGCTCACTCTTTATAAATCTTCCAAATCCGATTCTTCCTATATATTCATAATCATTTAAATAATACACCTTTTCATAATTACATTAAAGGCACAAATTTATAGAATAATAACCAATTTTCAAAAATTTTGTAAGTATGTCACTCAACTTTAAAAAGTATTCCAATTAATTCACTTAACTTTCATGTTTTACTTAATTAAAGGTTTTAACATGTTTTTTTTAGTTTTTTTCTTTTTTGTTCCACATAGAAAATATTATTATCTTTTTGTTAATGTTGACGTTGAGCGGTTACGTGAATTTTATTTTTTTTATTTTTAAATTTTAATATAATTAACGTTTTTTTTATTTTTTAAATTTAACTACGTATATTGTAAATTCCAACCCCCACATCTTATCCTCCATTTATTTCTTGACGCATAAAAACCTAACTGGTTTTTGAGAGAAAATATGTATCAATAACCTAATTGAAATACCTTTAGAAGCTTGTTACTATTCTATAAGATTTTTCCTACATCGTTAAATTATATGATTGAGATGAATAGTGAACACCAAAATTAATGTTTTACTTTTACCGTTTCATATAATATAATTTGTGGTATGAAGACCAGGACTCTCATATAGGATTGGAAGTAAACAAATCGTCAATCTTTTTCCTTATAATTTAGATATGTGGAAGAGGATGAGGACTCGATGGCGAATGCTTAAGTCACAAGTGTCTTTCACCACAATTCATGACACAAAAACAGAGAAACAACTTCTAAAAGGGAGCTATTTTTATTGACATCTATCTCCGAATACAAGCAAAATATCCTACACAAAGATTGATCAAGGCCTAGAAATTTCATGGAATTTTTATCACAAGTAGACACCTTTAGAGAAAACAACCAAAAGGCTGTTTTTGAAAAGGGTACAAAAATTCTAAACTCCAAAGAGCCCTTAATTCCAAATCTTGATCATTTGAGGCACAAACCAAAAGGGTTGATCTACAATGGGTTACCCTCAATTGGGAATCTTGATCAAACAAAATATCCTTCACTCATAACAACTTTAAGGCCAAAGCCAAAAGGGTTGTTGATCCTCAACAGGGTACACTAAAGAACCAACATTCGTGTCGATATACGACTCGTATTCAACCTTTGGACACCTAGGAACCGTTAGATTATCTTCTTCCTCTTGGGAGAAATCCGATTGATTTTCGAACACGTTTGAAGAATCACAAGGATCTAGAAATGAAGAATGGTTCCCATCCGGGCTATATGAGTCGATTATGTCGCTTTTTGTGGAAACCGAATTCGCATATTCTTGCTTGCATATCACCATTTTTGGCTCATGGGTCCAAGTTTGAATTGAAATCGGATTTGAATTTGGTTCTTGATCACTTGAATCTAATTCCTTTGTGGGAACTTCATTTGGGATTAGTTTTTTTTCCCCCGTCCCCTTAATATTCAACTTTTCTTTGAGCATTTGAACCTATTTTCGGCAACAATAACAAAGCAACCCACATTAGAATTATAATTTTTAAACCAAAAAAGCATATAACTATTAACATGTAAATGCTAAATATAACTATAAATATTAGTATTTTTAAACGGCATAGTTTTGCTATCCAAAAAGACCAATGAAACAGCTTATTGTTCGATGAACAAAAAATAATAATTTAATGATACCTCTTGTTTCAATTTGTCATTGTGTTGTTGAAGACAATCAAACTCCAACTTAAGCTTCTCATAGCTTGAATTCAAAACTTCATAATCTTTTTCAAGTTGTTTGGTCTTGCACCGGGCTCGACGGTTTTGAAACCAAATCGCAACTTGTCTTGGCTGCAAATTGAGCTCTTTTGCAAGCTGAGCTTTCCTCTCCGGTTCCAGCTTATTGTCCTCCCCAAAACTCTTTTCAAGAAACTGAACTTGATCGCCGGTTAACCGCCGTTTCTTCTCCGGCTGCCGGAAACACTTGTCATAGTCCTCGTCGGAGTTTTCCTCCCCGGAAAACGACTTCTTTGCATTAAATTGTTCTCCTGTAATAATTAACCAAAATAGCTTCCTTTATAAAAATTTCAAGATTTTGATCAAGGTTTTTTTTATTTTTTATATTTTTTTTAAAGTAAAACTAAGCTTGTACAAGCAACCTTTTTTAAATAGCAAAACTGTTCCTACTAAAAATTGCTTTAAAAATAGAAAGATCAAGGTTGAAAGTAGTTACCATGAAAGGAGTTGGAAACCCATGAAGATTCAAAACCAAACTTTTGATTTTGGAGCAAAGATTCAAACATAACTCCACCTTCCATTGCTTTTATATTACTTTTGGGAAATACTTGTTTTGACTAATGGGTCAAAGTTAGATGATCATTGGTAGATGAGGCTTATGTCTAAAAAAGCAAGTGATTAGAATAACAAGCATGTGATTGTGAAGTGAGATCACACCCATGAATCACAACAGTCTGATTTGGGGTGTATGAGAAACTGAAACCATGCAAATGTGTGTTTTAGAAAGAGGAAACAAAAGAGGGTGAGAGGTTTGTTTGATGAGCAAGAGCTTGATGGGGTTTATAAGAGCATCCAAAGATATTGAGAGAAAATGGGAGGTTAAAGGAGTTTTCACCTTTTCTACTTGATTACTATGTGAAATCACTATACTTTTTAAGCTTCTACATACTGTCATAAAAGATAATATATTTTATTCTCTAAACAAAATGAGTTTCTCAACCTACTTTAGTACTTTTGATTTTTTTTAACAGCAGAGAATGTTTAGCTATTTTATACGGGATGATCTAATGGTAAAAGGCCATCGTCAGCTGGCCCAACCTAGTTGTACGGAGCCTTTAAGCGCCTCCAAGTTATCTCCAGTTTCGGAACCCACCGCCTGAAAGCCCACTGATGGTAAAACCCGGATGGCATTAGGATCGAACTGAAAATCACAAATATCTCTGTCTTCATTCATAGAGCCACTCATATCCCCAAAGTGTTGTAAGTGAGAATTAAACTTGAGTCTCTATTAAAAAACCCCAAGCTCCCTACCACTACATCAATGTAAACAGATTTAGTACTTTTGATACATTATTTAGCTAAAATACACGTAGTTAAACAAGAAAATGTGACACTTTAATCTGGTTAATCTTTAACAAGTAACATTTCAATTGTGCAAAAATACTGATGTAACTTATAAATTTGATGATCCGTTATTCCATCCCATTGTTTTCAAAACACCAACATTAGAAAAAAAAGAAAAAAACATATTACGATCACATGAGGTAGTGATATACATATATTTACACGTCTTTTTTATTTTTATGATGTTAATCCAAAAAGTATTTTATAGTTATTTTTTAATGTTGCTAATGAGCAGGTGGTTGAATGATTAGAGAGAGATTTCGTATTCAAGGTGACCCAGGTTTGATTCTTGGTCACATCATTTAGTTTCAGAGGTACCAAGGTGATGATTGGAGACTAGGCGAATAGGTGACGTTTAATAGTTGGATCTTTGAACTGAACCGGTTTTATCTCATCTCAGTCGTGCCTTCAAGCGAGTGTTCACGGACATTGGCCTTAGGTGAGGGTTTCCCCGGATCGAATGGTGAGTGTATCCGGGTGTGATGAATTTAGCTAGTAGCTCATTTGAAGAATTCATTGGCTGTTCATAGTCAATTTTTATTGTTATAAAAAGTACCTTGTATTCTTTTATCATAATTTTTTAAACAGGTAACTGCAATTTACAACCTTGTGATTAACACCAATAAACATTTTGAGACCCCAAATTTTATTTTTTGACAACCGACATGACGTCTGCAAACCCTTGCAATTTCCAACTCACCGTTACCCGATGTTAAATTTGACCATCTATTTTAGTAACACCCATGGGTATAAAGATATTAGCATGTCGGTGCGGTAGAATAAAACCCTGAACTCGTTAGTTAGCAAGCACTGTGAACTCTTTTGCCCTCACGCCATCTTCTCCGATCATAGTCGTTTCAATGGCTATCAAATACTAAGCGGCGACATCCTACTATTCATGGGTTCGTTGATTTGTTTATTATGACACAATTTTTTTTTATGAAATTGAATGAATGCTAATGTATTATGTGGGAGGAATTAGGGTGAATTCCACTAGCGGCAACATCCGGATGGTGCTTACGATGGTTTTTAGATTCTGGCCGAGCCTGAACTTCACGTTGTGGCTTGAACGATTCCCGGAGCGAATTAAATAGGGTAGTTTATGTTTTATGTAGTTATGCAGCATATTAATGTAATGATAATGCTTTTGTTTGATCACGGTATCTTGATTATAGTCTAGTAACTGAAATGGCCTATCTAATTTGTATGATCTAGGACTTATTTTATTTGATCAAGGGTGTCTTGATCATGGCTTGCCAAGAATGATTAACTAGAAATATATTTATAAATGCCATTTCAGTTATGTGTATGCAGTTCAGTACTTATGTGTACTTTCTTGTCAAGAATGATTAACTATAAATATGTGAAATGTAAGTGTATGCAATGATTAAACAATTATGTAAGTTTCAGTTGAATCCGTTAATCAGTTACGTGATATGTATGCAATGTGGCATGCAATGATTAATCAGTTATGCAGTGTGGTAAGTATGCTTGGTTGCAGTTTCTAATCATAGTGTATTAATCATTTACACCTGAAATCCATGTTTTCCTAGCATCCAAACAAGCAAAACTGGATGAAACTTACATGTGCTAAGATAATGTATACATGAAATCAGTAGGTGTACTTGTAAGTTGGAGCTGAAATGGTGACTTTGTAACATAAGCGTCCTCTAGTTTGGTTGAATAGGTTTTAAGTATGTGTTACATAACATGACTGGCTAGTAGTCATGGACTTGCTGATGGTTGTTTTGTTAGAAGGGGACACGAATAATGCATTTCTTCATATATGATATATTCACATTAGCTTCCTTCAGATTTCGAAAAATGGTTTTTGAGCTTTCCTAAGGCATCTATATAGCAGTAGGTGTGCTTGTAAGTTGCAACTTACATGGTGAGTAAGATAATATACACCTTAAATCAGTAGGTGTATTTGGAATGGAATATTAAATACAGTGGAAAATTATATGAAGTTTATTTGGGTATGCATTGTGTGTGTATGCAATATCTATGCAATTAGGTTGCAGGAATGGCCAATTAGGTCGCTATAGTGGTATACCTGAAATCCATCTTTTTCTAGCAACCAAACATGTATAATTAAATGGAGCTTACATGTATTAAGATGAAGCTCATATTGATAGTCTTATGTTATGTTTGGAATGAAGTCTCACACAAAGTCAACTGTTAGTCAAATACAAAGTCAACTATTAGTATTAGGTATTGCGTTAGTTAATCAGATAAATTTTAGTATTATGCTAGTCAAACACAAAGTCAATTGTTAGTCAAACACAAGTTCAACTGTTAGTATTAGGTATTATGTTACTTAACCAGTTTAACGGTAATATTAGTATTAGGTTAGTTAATTGGTACTCAAAATTGGGTAAGTTGGATTATTTAACCAAGTGGTCAAAGTAAAAGTCAAAGTCAATGTTAATAAATTATTCAGGTTCGGAGGGGAAAAACGAGATTTCAAACCTTAAATATTTGAAAACCACATGGATGCAAAGTACAGGGGTATAATAGTATTTTTACTTGAACTCAAACAGATGATAAACGGTTCAGTAATGGCAGGGTGTAAATTTCCATGGTTTGCAGACGTTAGGGTGCTGGTTACCAGAAAATGGAATTGGGGATCTCAAAGTGCATATTGGTGTTGAACACAGGGTTGCAAATTGTAATTACCATTTTCTAAAATTTTAGAATATTTAATATTTGAATGTTATTTAGTTATAATTTAGTAAAATAAAATAATTCCCAACAGAAAATACTCAAATAATTATAGATAAATACATGATAACGGATCAAAAGGTAGTCTATAAAGAAAGTCCATTCCTACATTATGTTATAACTAATCTAATTAAGCCATTTTTATTTATCAGGTTGGACAAAATGGAGATCAAGAAGGGGTGTGGGAAGGTCTGCCACATACGGAACGCCGCCCCTTCCAATTCAACCCTATTTTGAGCTCCAAATGTTAGGGCTATGTCCCGATTCACTCCCCGGGAGCAATGATGAGTTAGCGGTCAACTAACAACCATTTAAAAAATTAATAAATTCTTTTAATTTTGTTATATAAACTATTTCATCCATATTTTCACAAATCTCTATCAGTACTCTCGCAATTTCTACATCCTATTTCCAAATTCTCTTTCAAAAAATATAAGTAGACATGGATGCTTTTGAACTTTTACCAGTTCCAACTAGTTTATCATGTTTCAAGGAAAAATATATTCAAATGAATAGACGCAACATCCAATTTTAGACTTCAATTGCATACGCATCGCTACAAATCGAAGTTTGAGACACTGCTAGTTCATCAAGAGTACATGTGAATTGTAACATCCATATTTTTGAGAATAATAAATAAAAGAAAGTTTAATTATTAACCGTGTGTAGTTGTTAAATTTATTAAGTAGTAAAGGGTTTGAGTGGTAAGCTTAGGATAAAACATGGGCCAAGGGATGGTTACGGGCCTTAGGCCCAAAGGGTATGGTATTTAAACTCCAAATCCTCCAAACACACCTCATTTCTATCTTCATCCTCCCTACACACACTCAAGAACACACACACACACACACACACTTTCTCTTTCTAACACCCGGATCCAAGTCCGAGCCTAAGAAAGGGTAAATCTCGTGTTTTAACCTCATCAAACAACAAGAAACACCACAAAATCCACGGGTTGGTCCAGATCCGAACCGAACCCGAACCAAAAGGTGAGTTTTGGTTAAAAAGATTAAGTTTTTGAGCTCGGTTTTGACATGCAACTTGATATATTAGTAGATCGGGCTGTGGAAAGTAAGAAAAATATAAACTTGGTAGGCCATAACCCACCGGTGTGGTATAAGACAAAAAGGTGATGTTTGGACTTTGTAAAACACGGGTAGATGTATGACCCAAAACCCATAAAAAGAGTAAAATCGGGCCATAAGGAAGAGTCATGGAGGAAAATGGCTTTAAAATGGTACAAATGAAGAAAAGGCAATTCTGATCACATGAAACAGAATCGCATCGCACAGGCATGCGATGCGAATGGTCTGCATGCGAATGGTTTGCATGCGACTGGTTTACCATGGGACGCGAATGGTTTTGCCATGCGATGTGAATAGTTCCCATGCGAATGGTATTCCATGCGAATGGTTTCCATGCGACGCGAATGGCTTTGCATGCTATCCAAATTGTTGTAAAACGTAACCCGATTCATTTTTTTCTGATGTATTTTTGACGAATGCCTATTAGCGAAAATAAATTTTTTTCAAGCTGACCTGGCAGCTCGGCCCCAACCAGGGGCTCTGCCCCTTGGACCCAGCTAGGGGATGCCGCCCCTAGACCCTGCTACCAGAGGCGCTGCCCCCGGACCCTCGTCCATTAGGGACATCACTTACGTAGAAATATGAGTCGGTTAGAAATAGTTATTGAGACTTATTATTATTAAACAGTTAGCAGAGCTCAGTTAAGGACGGGAATTACGATAAACTCGGAGAGGAATCGTCTACAGGTGGGTTTCTAGCTCCATTTCTCTGTTATGTTTTGGAGGCTGTGTGCATACTCCAATGTGATTAGTTAATACACTTACCTTAAGTGGTAAGTGTGTGCCATATGAATGCTTATAAATGATACTTGTTTGGTATAGAAAGAGTTAAATGTATGTATGAAGATGTATACGAGAACAGATATAACTTATGTATGTATGGCACGTATGGTTGAATGGTTAAAGGGTTGCAGACCCTAATAATATATGCGAAGAGTAAAGGGTTGCAGACCATAATAATGTCTGCAAAGAGTAAAGGGTTGCAGACCCTAATAATGTCTACGAAGAATAAATGGTTGCAGACCTTAATAATATATGCCAAGAGTAAAAGGGTTGCAGACCCTAATAATATCTGCGGAGGTTATAGGGAGAAAGGCTCTTTAAAACGTAGAACGATTATGTATATATAAAATAATGAAAGTAAGTTAGAGTACAAATGTATGGAAGTGTGAAAGTAAAAACGAATGTAATATGTGTCTTCGGATATATATGTGTAAGAATGTGAATGTAATGTACGTTACCTGCTTAACTAGAACTCACTCAGCGTAGTTGACTTTTAGTATGCACGCAGGTAAATAGGTTAAAGGAGCTGGCTTGAGAATGGCATATGGAAGGGACTGGAAGGCTGGCATCTTGAGAAAAAAGATTATGAAACTTGATGTTATGTTTAAGACAAGATTTTATGATTTGTAATATATTGGCTGATGTTTTTAGTATTTCCGCGAAAATTTTAATTCACTCTAATATTAAGAACTGTGTTTATGAGTAAATCCAACATCCAATGTAGGACACCAGGATCGGGGCCTTACATGAATAAGGATTGTGAATCCACACATGCTCAAGTTATTCAAGTTTACTTTGTTGATTATCCAACATTCAACAAGATGTTTACAAGGAAAATCGCATGAACAAATTGCTCTTTCAACAAACTATGGGTACTATATAGAGGAATTTAATAGTTTCAAGCCCTTTACAATGCAAAATTGAGGAAGGGTGTCACGACGTTAATAAAATGCACATTATATATACGGAAACTAGCATACACGAATTCACCCGACATGTTTAATGAGTACATGAATATGAGTGAAAGCGTTTCATGTGAAAGTTTGCAAACCTTTGTGACAATATCATCTGTTTATTTGGAAAAGAATTTCCTCGCATACCAATATACAATGATGTACAACTTTTATATGTTGGAAAGACTGGGTATGGAGAAATTGCTTAACAACAATGGAAAGGAAATACACAAGGGACGAGCATAAACAACTAACGATTATGTTAGAAGCAATTGCTCTGCAAGACTTATGGACTTGATATGCGACTTTCAACCACTATAGCTGCAACAATCCCTTTTATTCAACAACGTTATACATGGTACCACAACACAAAATTTGAGGAAACCCGAGTTTATTATAACTGTGGCTGTTATCTGTACATGGGAGATACCCTAATTGAGTGTTTATGGTAAAGTGTTTTTCGCTTCACACTAACAATAATAGCATACATTTTAAGGTAGCACAAGAAGCGCCCCAAAAGGGTGTCGAACAAGCTACATGAGTGTTAAAAGATAAATGGCATATAATTGATCAAGCTGCATGACAAACACATCCTTCCGAAACATAAAGATTATGCATGCTTGTATTGGTTTACATAATATAATTTTAAAAAAACAATGGTGCGATTGAATCTCCCGAACACAAAATTGAGCCTCCAAGTGATGAAGAAAATGAGGGAGTCCATCATTCTAGAATTACGATCCCATGAAACTCTTAAAAACCTTCAATTAGATCTTGTAGAGCTTATCGCACACACTTATGTTCCACATTTAGACCTATGATTTAGAGTTAAGTGCCATTTTGACACCTGTGGTATGACTAACTATGCAACTTTAGTACCTATATTTTATTTTATGCAAATGACTACCCCAGTTTCAAAAAACTTGCATTTTTAGTACTTTTTTTAACTCCGTCTATTTTATCAGTTAAGTCAAGGGTACTTTGATAATTTTGTAATTTTCTTACTTATTTCTTTTCTTTTAAATGCCTCCCCCCCCCCTTTTAAATGTCGGCGACATTCACCCCCACCGGAAGTTCACTGCTGGAAACTACTTCAGCTCGTCAGCGAACGCACCAGGTTTGCCGAAAATGTTCGTGAACTCTATCGTCGTCGTCGCTTCGTACTGAACCATCATAAGCCTAATCCGTCGCTGCTCGTTCTTCTCCACCTTTGTCGGATACTGTGGCGGAACCCTAGCCGCTAGAGTCATCGCCATCGCCATCGTCATCGTCATCACCACCAATTGAACCAAATTCTCACCGTCGCTGCTACTACTGCCGGAGATATCGCAGTAGCCATCGGCCTTCCTAACCGCCATCACTGGTGACCTTGGAAGAACGAGCAGCGACGGATTAGGCTTATGATGGTTCAGTACAAAGCGACGACGATGATGGAGTTCACGAACATTTCCGACAAACCTGGTCGTTCGCTGACGAGCTGAAGTAGTTTCCGGCAGTGGACTTCCGGTGGGGGTGAATGTCACCGGCATTTAAAAGGGGGGAAGGAATTTAAAAGAAAAGAAAAAATTAATAAAATTACAAAATTACCAAAGTACCATTGACTTAACTTATAAAATAGACGGAGTTAAAAAAAAAGTACTAAAAATACAAGTTTTTTGAAACTGGGGTTGTCATTTGCATAAAATAAAATATATGTACTAAAGTTGTATAGTTGGTCAAACGACAGGTACCAAAATGACACTTAACTCTATGTTTTATTTAATCAATGTAATGTTGTTTTTCGTAAGTTGTTTAATATTATAATTAGTTAAATGTTATTTTTATTTTTTAAATTAATTTAAATATTTATAATAAAAAGTTCATATTCTTGTTTTTTTTAATATTTGGTGACATTAGGGAGTTTGGAACAAGCTGATGTACACTCTCCAATTTAGGGAGTTAAAAGGTGAAATCTAATGTGTTGCATACGTTACATTTATACTTTTAGGTAGTGATTGGTATGCAGTAATGATAGGGGGAATGAAATGATTCATTGTGTTGGAATAAAAAAATGGTGTTTGGTTGCTCAATGAAATGAAATCGTCTATTATACATTGAATCTCATTCCATTAAAATCATTCTTTCCTACCCCCCTTCTTGTTTTTTTCATTCCATTCCTCCTTCACCCTAATTTCTCAACAACACCACCACCTAACAACAACAACCACCACCACTACCGTCGCCACCACCAACACCTGACTGCCACCGTCGCCACCACCACCGCCTCCGCCACCTCCTTTCCACTAGCATAATCACCGCCACGGCCGTTGCCACCATCGTCGATGTAACCACCACAAACGTTGTCACCACCGCCACCTAACCATCACTGTCACCCTACCATCTCCATCACTGCCAATGCTACTACCGCTTGACACCGCCACCCCCACCACCCGACGTCACCACTGCCACCACCTTTTTCGTCGTCGGAGTTAACACCACCACCTTCACCATTGCAGTTTTTTTTTTGTGTGACAAAATTATTTTGAGATAGGAGTGTTTTTATTATTTTTATTTCTTTCATACAAATTTTTTTTATACCAAACAAAATAAAATAATAATCCATTTCATTCCCATATGTTAACCAAACAAGACAAAAGAATGGTAATGATCCATTTCATTCTCTTATCCATTCCATTCTTTCTCCCATTCCATTCCTCCTTCATTCCATTACCTCAAACCAAACATACCCTTATAATTGTCTTTTTTATGTGTTAAATTTTCCGAGCAGTAATACATAGTGGGGATTAAACACTTGAAAATTTTGAGATCAACTTCCACGTATCACAAGAATTAAAAGGATTTGTCTTAAAAAAAGTTTGGTTATAACAGGGAATTAGTTACCAGAATTAAAGAAGGTATGGACAACAAAATATCTAAGTTTAAAGCTTGACTTGTGTGGTCCTAGAATTAAACAATAAAAAATTGAAAATGAAAGTTTAAAATGTCCCTGAAAAGATAAAAAACGAAATCTTCCTTTTATAATGGGGCTGGTTTTTTTCTTTTTCATCAGATTTTGATTCTTTCTATTTTAAAATTGATATATGAAAGAGGATAAGTTATACACGAAAAAATTTGTGAACTATTTACCTTCCTTTCGAACAAATATTGTTTTATACATTCTAATAAAATTTTTAATTCAAGTTTATGAATAATATTATTACAACAAACTAAGAATTAACGGGTAACTGAGTTAAGTTCGCAAGTTATGTTTGGCTCGTTTAGCAATTTCAGCCTTGGTTGGATGGTAAGCGTTTTGGTTTTTGTGATTGAAAATCTTCAATACTTAATATAAAGTTAGAATTTTTTGAATTAGGTTAGAAGTAGTTAGGAGTTGGTAAGTTTGGCTCGTCTAGAAGAGGTCAAGCCTTTGGGTGCAAACTCTAATTAGACTCATCAAATAATTAATTATTTGATTTTTATAAGATTTTTTTACTTAACTTAAACCAATAATATTTGAGTGTTTAAGATGTTTACGTATATACATATATAATTATTTAATTTTATACATAAAAATAAATAAAATTACACACACATATATATATATATATGCATTATTGTTTAGTTATTTTTTAATTCCTTCATATATAATAATTGTATTTTCTAATTCCATATAATATACTTAAGACAATGAAATATCATATCTATACCAATACTAGACTCACTAAAGCACGTGATCCTAGAAATTTCATAATATATAAAGTTTAAGCTCAAACTTGTTTATTTAAGTAGTTCCCACTTAAGCTAGAACTAGCTTGATAGTCGATTAAGTTTCTGGTGAGCCAATTTTAAATATATTATAATCTGACTAATAAATAATTTTTTTTAGACTAATTGTATTACAATTCTTCAATAAAATATAGGAAAATTCTCAAAATGGCCTATCTAAAAAATGAGATTCCAACTTCATCCCTTCAAATTCAAGTTTCCAGTTTTGTCCCATAGTTATCTTGTCGTCGACGACGTGTTAGGGAATACCGATGACGTGTTACTAAACGAATCGGAGAACGACACGTGGCCGCCCATATAAAGGTTTAAAACGTAACGCATCGTCGACTCTTCGTTAGCACCGGAAACGCATCTTCAACCCTGCGTTAGCATCGGAAATGCATCTTCAACCCTATGTTAGCACCAGAAATGCATCTTAAACCCTATGTTTTGTCAACAAGTCACTGGCCATGAGATCCTGTAAGCTGTCGCCGGCGATGTGACCACGAGTGTCATACATGACGTCAACGCCGGTTATCGAGGTTTGGAATCTCATTTTGAAGATGGGTCATTTCATCGCAGATAATTTGTTATACATGTTATTGTTCACGACGTCCGGCCATGAGATCCGGTAAGCCGTCGCCGGCGATGTGAACACGAGTGTCATACATGATGTCAACGCTGGCTATCGAGGTTTGGAATCTCATTTTGAATATGGGTATTTCATCGCAGACGATTTGTTATACATGTTCTTGTTCACGACGTCAACGCCGGGCTGCTATACCTGACACTCGTGTTCACATCGCAGGCGACGGCTTATCGGATCTCATGGCCGGTGACTTGTTGACAAAACATAGGGTTGAAGATGCTTTTCTGGTGCTAACATAGGGTTGAAGATGCATTTCTGGTGCTAACGCAGGGTAGAACATGCGTTTCCGGTGTTAACGTAGGGTCGACGATGCGTTACGTTTTAAACCTTTATACGGGCGGCCACGTGTCGTTCTCCGATTCGTTTAGTAACACGTCGTCGGTATTCACTAACACGTCGTCGACGACAAGATAACTATGAAACAAAACTGGAAACTTGAATTTGAAGGGACAAAGTTGGAATCTCATTTTCTAGATGGGATATTTTGAGAATTTTCCCTAAAATATACTATATTATATAGATAAAAATGAGAATAAGAAAACAAAGAGGTCAAATCAGTCTTTTCAAAGAAAAGGTGAGTCACCATCCTTGTATAGATTATTCGGTTTCTCTCTTTGAAGCCCACCCATCCTCATAATTTCTATGGATTTATTTTTTCTAAAAACTTTACTCTTTTAATAATACATATTTAATTATTTTTATATATTTTTAGTTAAGTATGATGTTTTTCCAATAACATACACAACAAATATAACTTTTTTTCATCACAAAATTTATTTTCATGATCAGTTAGAAGTTTTTTTTGGGACAAACTAGAATAAATCCAAGACACAAAAATTGTTATAGATATAGACTTTTAATAATATCTGCAACTTGAAAGTAAACATTCCTCCAAAACAAAAGAGGTTGGCAAAAGACAAAAGAATCTCAAAGAGCCAACAAGCAACAATTGTTTGCTTCCCATTGTTCAAAGTCATATTTAAGTAAAAATAACATAAAACACATAAACAACATTTTGGCACCATGAATGTTTTAGACAGTTAAGAGTTGCATAAGTGTAGGTGTGAAAATTCTTAACCGTATTTATAAGTTGGTGTTGGTGAATCCACTGACTTAACTTGATAAGTCGGTTAAGTTGGTTTAGTTCATGACTATAATATGAATAATATGGTAATGTCTTGATTATCAAGTTAGAGTTAGATTATAAATATTGGCTTGGTTAGAGCTTTAGAGGAGTGATAAATAGAAAATTACTGTAGCGAGTTTGTGAGTCTGTTTTTTCTTACAATAACCAAGAGTTTGATCGATCTTGTGTCTTGAAGTTGCCACACCCTCAAATTTCGACTAACAGGATTTTACCGCGAGGCGCGTGACATACAAGGATCTAGTCACGTATCATATTGAAAACCTATATGTGACATTCGTTAATTTTTAAACCCGAAATTCGATCCGTTTTAAATTTAATTTTTTTTCTCGCTTATTAAAGCAACAAAGTTTATGACATATCTTTGTTGTTGTGTATTTATTTACGATTATTTCATGCTCCAACATCAATCTTACTTGTTAATATTGTTAATTCAAGCATTCAATCCAATTCATGATCGTTTCAACTCTTTTATGTTTCGTTTGAAGTTATTAACTTAATCATAAACGCATTTGACCACATTCCAAACCATAGACCTGATTCAATTGGTGTAATTACATGTTTATTGTTCATTACACCATGTTGAAAATTACATGACCACTTTAAAACTCAATTAAAACCCCTTTTGGATGATTTCACTATAAATAGTACTTAATCTATTTGCAAACAACTTGGTAATTCACGAACTTCATTGTTCTTTGCTCTCTAATTTGGTGTTCTTGCAACTTTGAATTTTCAAAGTCAAGTTCGCTTCAAGTATTTCAATCTTAGTACATTCCTCGGGTAATGAACGATTTATTATTATTATTATTATTATTATTATTATTATTATTATTATTATTATTTTGTATATTTCCATCATTTAGAACATCATACTTGTATTAATCCATTTGGTAGAGGTTCATGTTCATCAAAACGAAATCGGTTCACTTATGTACTATTCGGTCAAGTTTGGGACTTTTTAGACATTCAACTTTCATAAATTAATTATTTCATCTTATTAACATCTTTTCAACATTCTTAGCATGTTGGAACTAAACCCGACATAATGTCAAGTTTATGTCCGACCAAAACTGAACTACTCGCCAAACTTATTTTTCAAGCTTTTTAGGCTCGTTTCGCCCTTTTTATGAAATGTGTTGAACAAATTAACTTAACTAATAATTATCATAACATATTTTTGCCTAAAAAACTAAAAACAAAGGAAAATAACCTTTACGACAAAAAGAAAATCTAGACAATTATATGAAATATATATTTTTCCAAAAGACTAAGCTTTCTTACTTAAAACCCCAAACGACGAATTGACCCTTCATTATTTTCTTGTAATTTCATTTCACTTGAACCTTTCATTGAATCTAGAGTCTTTTATATTTTCTAGGTTGAACCGAACTTTCTGGTTCACCGACTTAAGTACTATTTGTTTTTTCATATTTCAAGTACGCTACTCATCACTTAAGTTTCTTAACCCCTTTTTCCAAGTTTTATTATTATTTGGGGTGTAGCATGATACCATGTTTTCTCGTTAATTCATATTTTTTGTTGACCAACCGATTCGCAATGATGTCATGCATGTTAATAATATTTCTTTAATATTGTTTACGATGACTATACGTGAATATGTGCAATGTGTTTACTGTTTTTATGGTGATTATTCGCAAACTTAAACACAAATGGGAGGGTCCGGCGGGACTTTTGAACCTTGCAAAGAATTGATGGCCAAAAACCAAACAACTGATGATACAAACATCAGTTGTTCTCCATTTGAAGTTTTGGCAAACTGTTGCTCCAAACATCTAACGTTACAAAACTGTTGATATAAATGAACTAAAGACACAACGCTGATCGAAAAACTATTGAAGATCCAAACAACTGAGTCTAACAACTGATGGAACAAGCATCAAGTTGTTTTAGCATATAACAGTAGTTAGTACAGGATTCCTCTATAGAGAGTTGTTTGTAACTAGTTCATCATTAGTTTGTAACCATTTTGTTAGATGTCGCTTTCACCTTTAGCTCATTAGTTGTTTAAGACATGTATATAATGAAGAAGGGAGTCTCTTATTCATTAACACTTTTCACACATCACAGCATTCACCTGATAAGTGTACTTTGTACCAGGAAATCAATGAATGGATGATGAGATAAGGTTGAAGGGGGGGGGGGGGTAATAGATTGTAATCTTTCGATTATGATTAATACAAAGTTGTTCTTCCATATGAGACCTCTTAATTAACTTTATGTTTTCCGTAGGTTAATTTGTTTCTATTAAATACTAATTGAATGGATGACAACTGGCAAGTTGACTATAACTGTTCAACAAATAGGCCGTTAGAAGTTTAACAAATGAGCAAGAAAACACCGAATGTGACTTCAAATCTTCAAACCTTCAACACCATGTCCAAATTCAATTCAAACTCATTTCCAAACCGAATCACCTAAAACTACCATCAATGAACTCGTAATCAAATTCCAAACTTAACTGTACACTTCCGGACCTTAGTCCAGACCACAATCAATCAAATCAAACCTCAATCAAACTCTGTAACTATTCCCGCCATAACCTCAAAACATAGATTAATATGATTAACATACTGAAATATCAATTAAACCTATCAAACTGATTAACTGATGTTCGTTATCAATCATAGATCAATTACAACATCAATTATCGATAATCAGTATTTCAATTGATCAATTTCAGGGTGATACGCTTAATAACAAGATACACTTACAAATTCAATTGAATAACGAATCAATATCCAATTGAATACATGTTAATCAACAAATCAACAAACAATCTGAACATCCGGCTCTAATACCACTTGAATGAGCATGATGTTCATGATCATTATTCAGTTAGATCTAGTTCGTTGATATGATCTGTGGATTTGTTGAATACGATTAGGAATTACGATTAGATCTAGAAACAATTTGGCAGAGTATAGTAGGGTTTCAATAATCAATACTTCGTTAATTAGAAATACATTATAGGGGGGAGGGGTATATATAGGAGATGATGTTCATTCGTTAGACATACCTAACGAATGAACCTCTATTCGTTACATCATACGTTACTAATAATGAAAGGACTCATTCATCTTCTCATTTATTATACGCGACTAACGAATGAGGCAATACATTAGCGAATGGTCACATTCATTATAAGCATATAACGAATGTGCCCTACATTATAGAGAATGAGTCACATTCATGAATTACAATTATCAAATTGCCCCTATACATTATTTATATTAAAATAATACGTTACACAAAAATCCAGACGCAAAACTGTGCACTAACAAAGTTCTTCTCGTTCCACCTGCACAGTTTATTCTACTTCTATCTCATGGTTATTAGCTATATCAATATTTTAATGAGATCTTTCATTTGTTTAATTTTTAGATATACGAGAATCACTTCCTTAAGACGTTAGGTCGGTAGGTACTGGGATTGTAGCACTGATTGTTGATCCACCAGATTGGTGTGGAGTTGGTGAATCATCTTGGGTATTCTGATTGACTTCTTCGGATAATGAGGCCCATTTTGGAACCTATTTTAGTCAGCTTAGTGTGTCTTGTTCTTTCTCCCCCTCATCACTTAGTTGGGTGGTATAAAAGAATTTGGTTTCAAGAAAGTCACGGTTCATGGTGGTGTAAACATGACGTTTTGTTGGACTATAACACATGCACCCTTTTTGATTGACACCATAGCCTACGAATACACATTTTTTAGCACATGGGTCAAGCTTATTTCGATTGATTTTTGGTATGTAGACAAAAACAGAATCCCCAATATTCATGGTTGTAATATGAGCGTAGGTAGAAGTTTGGTAAAGTCTGAGAGGGCTTGGATAGGTGTTTTCATGTCAATAGCCTTTGTTGCCAGCCGATTGATCAGATATGTAGCAGTAGCGAGTTCTTCAGGGCTAAATGACTTAGGGACTTGGGATTCAATAAGGAGAGCTTGAGTTATTACTAAAAATGTGGTTTTTTCGTTCAACGGTACCATTTTGTTCGGGAGCGTGGGAGCGCAACGTATAGTGAAGTATCCCCTTGGCGTGAAGAAAAACTTTCATTAAATCGTTTATGTACTCTCCACCTTTATTGGATCAAAGAACTTTTAGGTTTGTTTTGAATTGTGTTAGTACCATTGTATAAAGCATAACAAATTTATCAAAAACTTCATATTTATGTTTTAAAAAATAAATCCATGTAATACGAGTGCAATCATCTACAAATAGAGCGAAAAAATGAAAATTTTGTCCACCGACAACTTTTGTTAGGCCCCACACATCTGAATGGATAAGAGGAGAAGGTAAAGTAGCCCTTGTGTTAGTTGGTTTAAAAGCATGTCTATGGCTTTTAGCTAAGACATAAGTTTCACAACTTAAAGGTTCCTTTAATGGAAATACTTTTGGAAATAAAAGGTGTAAATAACCAATCAACGGGTGTCCTAATCTCCTATGCCATAACCAACCCTCTCGATTGACAGTTCCATCCGCCAATACCAAGGTCCTATGTTGAGTCACTTCATCCACATAATACAATCCTTGGCGTTCATTGCCTCACCCAATAATCACTCCCGTCCTGATATCTTGTAATAAACAAGCGGTTGGGTGCATTAAAACCGAGCAATTTTATTCTTTTGTCACGTGACTAATAGATAATAGTTTATCTAACAAAGACGGAACATAAAGACAGTTTGACAGTCTTAAAGTGGGTGAAATTTAGATTGTTCCTCTTCCTTATACGGGAACCATTCCCGCATTAGTAGTCTTTATGTGATTCATTCTAGGTTGGGAATTCGAAATTATGTCGGATGGTTCGAAAGCCATGGTGTCGGTAGCCCCACAATAGAAAATCCATGAATTATTAAGATTTTTACACGTTTCCGTCATGTTAACCTCTCCCATATTGTTATTTTGGTTTTTTCGCAATAAACAGAATTCAGGAGGACTTTATTATTACATATTTTATATTCCTGCCCACTATTAAAAAAGTAGGATCTCTAGGGAGTTTTTCAGAATTATTAGCTACTTTAGGGGGTTAATGTGCTTTTTTTAAAAACTAAGAATTAATAAAACATAGGGTTTCAAATAGGGGGGGGGGGGGGGGTTGAGAGTAGTCTCTCAAACCTTATGCCTATGTCGACGTCTTCATGATAGGTAGTTTCTTCTCCGGCAGCCTCTACACTGCCGAAGCCACCGGTTCCACTGGTGGCCGCTGAATAGCTAACGTCAACCATGGCGTTTTCCCCTTCCTTAATTCCCTTTTTGTGCCCGTCGTTCCACCATTCGAGAAAGCTAACGAGTTTGCAACATTGATCTTTGGTATGTTTCGACATCCCACAATGAATGCATTTCAATTTTGATTTATTAGTCTGGGATGATGAACTGCTCGAATTGTTGTAACAAGAGAGACCCTTCGATAGGGACCCTACCCTTTGCCCTTCTGATTCTTGTGAGCCGTTGGCACCCCATTTTGAGATGATATTATTTCCAGCCATGATGTTTGATTACAAGATTCTTGAAACATAAATTGTTTGTAGTAGATAAGGACTAAATGGCCAAAAAATAGTTGAGAAAACTTAATTTTTGAGAAGGATCAGAAACTTAGTTATATGGTTGAACCAGGGCCGACTTAACATACTCGGAGACCTAAATCTAACTAAAATGTTAAGGTGTTTTGTACTAAAGAGTATGCAAGAATTATGGAATATGGATAAATGGAGTGATAATGGATATGAGATATTCCACCTTAGCTTTTGGCACATCAGTGAATTACTAACTATAAAAAAGTCCATTAAAATCCCATAGTACATAACCCGTATTTTAGATAAGAAGCCCTATAAAGCTGGAGGCCTAAAGCCATGGCCTGGTTTAGCTTACACACGAGATGGCCCTGGGTTAAACAAAAAAGGTTTGCAGGAGGTTAGGATTTAATGACACTATTTGCATCAGGTTTGAAATACTTCAGGTTTGAATGGATTTGAGGGTGGTAAATGATTATGGGTTCTTAGCAGGTTGATCTTAAGATCATAGACACAACTTTGATACTATGTTTTCAAATGGTTCATAATTGTTTTTATTGATTTTTGTTATCTATTATATAACTTTGAATATAGAGAATAAAAAGATGAAGGAGAAAGTTTTAAAAGGGAAAACACAATTAAAAAGAATTATTGATCCTTGATTCATGGATTGCCAACGGTAATTTGATGCTAGCAATAAGCTGTGATTTCAACCACGTAAGGAACTGAGAGTCTTATGTAATTATTTTCTAACAACAAGTTGGTGTCTAGATATCTACTTTTTTTAGAATAATAAAATTAACTAAAAGTATGAAATTTAAACCGCCGTTGGGGACCGTTGTGGTAGAGGAAAACGCCCCCAATTGTCGGGGAATACTGCCTCCCTGGGGTGTTTTGGGGACCTTTTCGGTGCCAAATGTTGTATACCCAACAGTGTGAGGGGGAAGACTTGGCCAATCAAGTTTTTGCCTTCACATTTATATTTTTATTTATAATAAAAAAGCAATAGACATGTAATGATTGAAGGAGGTTATGAGGTTTTTTTTACTATTGCATCACTTTTCTCAAAATGTTTAATGTTTCATTATTGGCCGGAATGCCACAGGTCACAAAACACCGCTAGGTGGAATATAATAACTACACATGATCTTAAAAAAAAACAATAAACCTGATATCTACAACAAACTTTCAAAAAATGTCACACCAGTGTCACATTGGATTTCAAACTTTTCTTAAAAACACCTACTTTCTTCCATAACAACAAACATCCACAAACTACTACATCATCACTTACTTCTACAATTAATTTATATTTAATTAGGTTAATTTTATAAGAAATATAGTTTTATATTTAGCATATATTTATATGATACACTAAACATTTAAAAAATGTAACTTTTAAAGAAAAAAACATTTAAAAATATAACTTTTGAAAAAAAAAGATTTAAAAAATATAAATTTAAAAATAAAGAATTTAAGAAAATAAGAAATTTAGTTTTTTGATGTATGTTATGCGGGTGTTAAAGATTTTTACATATATCCTCTCATTAAGCCTCTTAATTACATATCTTCCCAATGTTAAAATCTTAATTGTGTGACAAAATCTGTTCATATGCCACCTATGTTAGAAATATTTAGCTTATTAGGTATTAACTATGTAAAAAATATTTTTGATATTTGCTAACGGTTAAAAAATTGACTCCAATAATGTGTTAATACTAACAATATTAATAAGGGATTAAAGGTTTTATAAAAGTTTACAAGCATTTTAGATGCATTTCAACTTGTATCATTTAACATTTTAGAAAGGGGATATATGTAAATAAATGTTTAACTAGTTCATTAAGAGTAAAATAGTCAATTTTTTAGTTAATTTTAATGAAATGGGAAAATATGTAATAGATGTTGTTTAAGGAAGGGAAATGTGTAATTGATTTTTAAGAGTTGGGTAAATATGTAATATGAGAACTTAGGAAGGGTATATATGTAAATCAAAATTTTTTACATATATCTCCTCATTAAGCCTCTTAATTACATATCTCCACAATGTTAAAATCTTAATTACATATTTCCCCTTTTAGCATGCAATTACTCTTTTACCCTTATTATGTGACAAAATTTGTTCATATGCCACCCATGTTAGAAATAGTTAGCTTATTAAGTATTAACTATGTAAAATATATTTTTGATATTTACTAACGGTTAAAAAATTGACTCAAATAATGTGTTAATACTAACGATATAATAAGGGATTAAAGGTTTTATAAAAGTTTACAAACATTTTAGATACATTTCAACTTGTATCATTTAATATTTTAGAAAGGGGATATATGTAAATAAGTGTTTAACTAGTTTATTAAGGGTAAAAATAGTTAATTTTTTTTAGTTAATTTTAATGAAATGAGGAAATATGTAACATATGTTGTTTAGGGAGGGGCAATGTGTAATTGATTTTTAAGAGTTAGGTAAAATATGTAATATGAGAACTTAGGAAGGGTATATATTTAAATGCCCCTATAATCCGGCCATTACAACATGAATTCAATTAGTTAAAGAAAAGGTGAAAAAAAGGAATAAAAAAATACATTGTAAAAGTCTATGGTCAATTTTGCTAAACCTATAACAACAAGGTTGAAAAATATAAATTTGTTAAAGAAATCATAATATGTTTTTTTATTGGGTTTTAACATAATTCCATTCCTTCCACAGCCGCCGCCACTTTCAGTTTATGCATCTTTCTTGAATGGCTTCATCCATCGGCTTTAACCATTTTCTAATTTCAATCCACAAATCTACAATTAATCCTCCGATATGCTGTCTTAACTTTCTGTGTTTAAGATAAAATTCTTTTCAATTTGGCTTTTGGTGGAGAGCCCACTTCATTGCCTGTTACAGGGTTACAGGCAGGCCCGTCTTTGAGAATGACAAAAAAATAAAATAAAAATAAAAATAAAAAATTAGGCCTCGTTCAAGATAAATTTTAGCCCTCCTTATAATATAAACTCATCAATTATATATTAAAAACCCATAATACAAATGCAATTATTATAAATAACCAAAACAAAAGTAGTGTATTAAAATGATGGAACTTAAACGAATTTTGAGGCTCTCCTAGCATTTTGGGATCAAGTCTTTATTGTCCATACCTTCTAATAATTCGTTTTCATTAGATATCATTGCCAATCCATTAAATCTATCTTGAGGCCTTGTCGATCGTATATAAGACTTCAACAAACTTTAATTTTAAAAAAGTAAGTCAAACCCCCAAAAACAAAAAAAAAAAGGGATTCTAGAACAAACCCAAAACTCATATGAGATTCATATAAATTCATCATGAAATAAAAAAAAAGAACTAACAGGTTTAAAAAAAACTAAAATATTGTTATAAACAAGCTCCTATTAAACCAACACAAAACCTTTTCTCTCAAATAAGTTAATAATAAAAATATTTAAAGAAATGGTCAGTTTACATTCGGAAAAAAAGAGTTTGGATGAAACAATCCAAAATTCTCATCATCAAACTCATTTTATTTCTATAATTAAGAAGAAATTAAAAGTAACATACTTTTGTATCAAGCATAACAAATTCGATTTTGCAGCATAGAAAATTAGAAATCATACCTTCTACTAAAACAATACCTAAAATTCAGATTCAATTTTGCAAGCATAAAATTAGGTCAAACTCATCGACTAATCATACATTCGATTCACGTAGTCTGCTAATCTCCAATCGATGATTGCTTGGCCCTTGCCTGATCTCCTAATCTCTAATTGAAGATCAAATTCCCGATTTCCTGGTAGTATAGTTTTCACGATTTTTTTTGCTCCATATCTATTAAAACAACAAACTAAAACCTTTTGCCCTTTAAAATTTGGCCCTCGTGCCACTACACGGGCTGCACAGCCCAAAAACCAGCCATAGTTGCTGGTCCGGACCTGCATCACAACCACTGCCTCCACATCGGTTGCATTTACACCATCCTTTGTCCATGTATGCATGTGTGTATAGACCTTGGAGATTGGCCCCGTTATGGATGCTCTGAAAGCTTGTAAAAGATAACTAAGCAAACCTATGGTCTAGTTAACTCACACTAGTAATAGTAACAGTAATTTAAACATGTTATGATGGTGACATTTTTTATACGTAAAATACGGATTTAATTTGGCTCCGGTTATCCACACACCTTTGACTTATCTACACACCCTTTCACGTGGGGTTCCATACGATCTTATAACCCCTATACGATTGTATGTTGGGGGTGTTAGTTTTGAGAGGGTGTACGAATATCATATCCCTTTATTTTTGACTTCCACCTAACCTAACGGTGCAAAGGGGTTTTCAGACACGCTAAGATCATTAATGTTGTGCATGATTTGTTGTACGTAGTTGATGAAGCTAAGGGTAGTTTAGTCTTTATCTTTATTGTAAAATGGCTCATTCGCTATGGATTGTGTCACACTCGACTAGCAAATTGCGGAAATGTTAAAAGAAAATGTAACAGACACTTCTGGTATCAGTCACATTGTTTATAAAGAACAATAAAAACTAATTTACAAAGTTTTACATCGTTCTAACATCTTTTACAACTAGGTGATACAATTTTAAACCAGCCCGTTAAGCTGTTTTTCTTTTTATTAGCACACTTGTATCAATTCACCCATCATTGATCGCAAGTCAAACATAGCACATTACCTTTCTAGTCCAAATCCGCTACATCTAAAAATATGCTAAAATGGGTCAACTACAAATAGTTGGTGAGTTTCACGAGTTTCAAAAATCAGTAATGCGTACAACAATCATAGTTTGTAAATACGCAAGTATGTATGTATGTTTGTATGTTCACAAGTACGTTTGTTTGTATGTTTATGATGTAATTATGATAAGCGGCAGTGAAGCCTTGATTGTCTGTTCGTGCTGCGTGCCTCCATTTCCCACGCTTAATCAACCACTGTGGCCCTCCTTCCGCTATAACATGCCCCGAGTAGCTATGTCTAACACTACATAGCGTGTTTGTGTAATTCTGATCATGTGCAAACGGCGTTATGTCTCAGCAAACCATGCCAGCTCCGTTTGGGTTTGTTAAACCAATAGTACTATTCACAAGCCACCGACTCGAAGTTAATCACTGTGTTAGTGGGGACTTTCATGTGTTAGCATTTAGATAATTCACATCAAACAATTCCGAGTATATAGATATGTATCAACATGTTTTTCAACCCAAAAGTTCGTAAAAACAGTTTAAAAGTGGTGTCATGAAACTCATGGTTTAGCTGGTATTCAACACGGTATCAGATAATGGTTCGTTCTTCTTGCTAGCACTCAGACCCTATAATCAATATTATAATAATATTATTATAATTTCCACACTAAACTGGGCTGCATATGTAATCTGGGTATAGCTGTCACGCCTAGAAAGTGTCAGTAGCCTTAGATTGGGACGTTGATCAATGTCCAATATTTAAAACCGAACTTGGCTCAGTTTTCCCGTTTCACCAACTGGGCCAAATTGATCATTTACGCGTTTAGAAAACAGGTATGAGTATGTAAACTTGGGCAGACGTGTTAATTAAAAAAATGATTAAGCTATAAAGAAAGATCATAGATTAGGTGTCTGGATTCACAACGGGGCTCATTTCCGTTTATTCAATCTGGTTTGAAGAAAAACACGCACAATTCATCCGAATTGTCCGGATTTCTCAAAAAAAGTTCTCTTTCACTTAATTAACTCAAAATTATGATTTTTGGTCACTCTTGATGTTCTGATATTCCAACAGATTCATTAATCACAAACATGTCGGTTTTTATCATATATGAATTGGCTTAACTTTTAATATAGCACAATTAATTATATGTTTATCATTAAATTATTAAAATTTATGCATTTATCCGGTAAAATATTTAGATTTTTATAAAAATAATTCTTGAATTTTATACTAATTTATTAATTTACAAAAATTCATTTATATGTGATATTTAACCGGAAATCGTCTGTTTATATCAAACGATTTCTGAAAAATCCGATAAAATTCTTGAGTGGTAGAAATACATCCCAAAACACTCTGTAAAATTTCCAAAATCTAACACTTTTTCCAAATTACCTTTTTGAGCCAAAAACGACTATAAAAACTCGAATAAACGCGAATCTAGAAAACATAGCTAGTGTTTTTAAAATGACCCCGAATTTCATATATGATCATATTATGCCATACATGAGTTCTCCACAAAAGTACATATTTTTTCAAGCATTTTATGTATTTTTCCCAAATAAACGTCCCTAAACGGTAATAAATTCGTTAAATATTCTCGGATGATAGAAATATTACCAATATTGGACATGGATTCATTCATATGGTCCCTGATGTCATTGTAAAATCTTAAAAGCTAACAACAAGCACGTCCCAATCTAACCCTAAATAGCCCCTAAACAAGTAATTTGGTATTACCTTTGCGGTTTTCGTTCGTTTCCGCTCTCTTATTCAAATTTCCAGGTCCTTGTGCTTCTAAGTAATATAGCTACAAGTCCTATATCACAAAACCAATCATGTATCATCAAAAAATCAGCCTTGAAACCTAGGGTTTCGGTTAGGGCTTTAAACAAAACTTTTGAACCGTAAAAGCGCGATTTAAACCCCCTAATCCATGTTTATGGTAAAAAAAAACTTATTAAAACAAGTTCCTAACCATGTGTATGATCAAAATATGTTTTTGACAATTATTAGGATTTTTTAATGGTTAGAAATGATTTTTGGTAATCAAACTATGTTTATATATAATCAAACATGGTTAAACAAGTTAAAATTGATCAAAATAGCAAGATTACGTTAGGGTTTTGTTGTGTGTGTGAAAGAACAACATGTTTCTCTCCAGAAGTTATAAGAAGCTTGTGCCAAAATATCTTAAATGTCAATATATAAAAAAAGAAACTTAGGGGGGGGGGGTTCCTCCTTAGCGGCCACAATTAGTGGGTCCCCCTTTGGGCCCAATTTGGCCCACTTGTCTCATTTTGCATGCCTGTACGTGAAATCCCGAGTTCAAATGTATTTCGGGTTCGGTTTTTGGCACGAAAAATGTATCGGGTACAACAAATAGCGCAAAAACGAGTGTTTTTCGGCCAATTTCTTGTAAATTTAGAAAAACATACTATTTGTTTGTAAAAATCAAAAATATTTTCACGGATCGCTTAAAACATTTCAGATAAGTGTTGTCTAAGTATTTTTTTGGCTTAACGGATGATACACTGCTTGTTTCGTATCTATCTTTCGCGTTTGAAATCATAGCGGGTAGTTAAACGAGTATGTTTTCGTTAAACTGACTTGCTATTTTACTAAGGCCATAATATCAATACATTAGCTTGTATTAAACGTATATCACTTATAGATGGCCCCCCGGGATATCTGAACCATAACCAGACTCGTTTGGTCATTCTTTTTTTCAATAAGCAATAAGCGGTTAATCGCTTATTCGATATGTGAATAGTAAGGTTTACCCGTATTTGTCACGAATGTCACATTCTCTCCTAGTTAAGAAATTTAGTCCCCGAAATTCAATATGCCAATTACAGGCTTCTTGGGGACATACAAAATTATTTGTTTTTGTTTTCAAATATATTTAGTTCCCCGTTGTGGATTTTTACGGAACTTTAACAAATTTTGTTGAGTCGTGACTGTTTGATTTTCCCCTCCATTGTTTGTACGATTTCTTTACAAAGTTTAGCTATGAGTAAATTTTCAAATGGTACTATCTCCGCCTCATTAATAAGGCACTTGATTAGGTTCGATATAAGGAAGTTATCAGTAGGACTAAAATCGTGAGTGAAGCTCCACTCTAAAGATAGTTTTAGTCGGTATGCTACGAGATTAATTTTCGAGGAAACTTTGTACGGTTCTGTGTACATTGACGTTAACTTATCGGTTTCCTTAACTCAAATAACACCTTTCAAAAGTCAACAATTTACTACGTACATTGGTATAATTCTTTTGTCAGTCTCATGCGGATTTCAGTTTGTTTTTAAATCTTACGAGCATTATTTGTGGTTTCCAGAATCAAATCGGGTTTTGCATTTTGAGTGTTGCCAACCTCAGTCTAATAAAGTGGCGATTTATATTCTTACTCATATCATACTGGTTATAGTGCCGCTCGTATAATATTATGATAACTATTAGTATACGAGGATTAGACCAGTGGAAATGATGGTCTTAATTTCCTCTAAATTCCAATATACAGGCGCGAGGTAAATCTCCTAGTGTCTTTATAGTTCGTTCAGATTGAGTAATTGTTTGGGGATGGCAGGTCGTGCTTAGACCTATTCGGTTTCCTAAGCTTGCCAGAATTTAGAGGCGAGATGACTATCTCGGTCTGAAGTAATTGAAATAGGCACACCATGTTGAGATATTATTTTGCTAACATAATGGTAGGTGAGCCTTCCAGTTGTGTAGTTGATATGGATCGGGAGAAAGTGTGCAAGTTAAGTTAGCCGGTCAATTAATACCCGTACTACACTGTGTTCTCGGGATGATTTATGAAAGCATGTTACGAAGCTCATAGTAATCTGTTCCCACTTCCATTGGGTGTTTCCGGTTGTTATAAGATTACCAAGGGTTTTTGATACTCGGTCTTAATTTTAGCACGAGTCAGGCATTTACCGACATATGTAACTATATCTTTCTTCATACAGGGCCACCAATAATATTCCTTTAAATCTTTCTACTTCTTATCAGTTCCTGAATGAATGGAATATCTGGACTTATGTGCTTTGTTCATGATCAAGTCCCGTAAGTTACCAAGAGTTGGAATCTAGACTCGGATTGTTTGAAGTATAGAATTTCATTGGTTTTCTTTTCAAAGTTCTGCTCGTTCCTATGCAAGTCTTTATTTTCTAAATGTTATTCTTTTAGGGCTTTGCTTTGGGAGATATGAATTTGCCCGGTAAGGTTCGTCTGAACGATTGTTTCAAGTGCTCGTACTTTCACGTGTTTATCTTTATCTTTTCGACTTAAGGCATCAGCTACTATATTAGCATTGCCTTACTTGTAACGGATTTTACAATCATAATACATCTTCTTTGTCTCATGTACAAGTCTTTTTGGACAAAAATTTGTTGCAGACTCTCGTGATTTGTATAAACTATACATTTGGTGCCATACAAATGGTGTCCCCTAATCTGAAGTGCAAAAATAACCGCGCCCAATTCTAGGTCATGGGCAGTATAACTTTTCTCATGTAGTTTTAACTGTCGAGAAGCATACGCTATAACTTTGTTTCTTTTCATAAGTACGCATCCTAAACCTTTTCTGGACGCCTCACAATAAACTACAAGGTCGTCAGTTCCTTCTGGGAGACTTAGTATCAGGGCTTGACATAATTTCTGTTTTAGCAATTGAAACGTTGTTCTTCTCCCCAATCATAAACTCAGTCCTTTAGGATTAAAATGGTTAAAGGTTGGGCTATACTAGAAAAGTTTGCAATGAAGCGCCGATAATACCCAGCTAATCCGAAAAATTGGCGAATCTCTTTTGGTGACTTTGGTGCTTTCCAGTTTTGCTCGGGTCTACGTAGATTCAGTGTCGGTTAACAACGTGCCCTAAAAATTTCACCTCTTCTAGCCAAAATTCACACGTGGGCAACTTGGCATACAATTTCTCCTGCCTCATTAACTCTAGGATTGTGCGTAAATGTTGCTCGTGTTCCTCCTTGATGTTTGAAAATATCAGGATGTCATCAATAAATGTTATAATGAATTTGTCGAGGTACGACTTACAAACTCGGTTCATGAGAATTAAGAAAATTGTGGGTGTATTAGTTAGCCCGAAAGGCACAACTAAGAATTCATGGTGACCATACCGAGTTCAGAACGCCGCTTTAGAAACATCTTCCTCTAGGATTTTAATTTGGTGGTAATCGGATCGAAGGTTGATTTTCGAGAAGTGATTCGCTCCTTGGAGTTGATCGAACAAATCGTCTATTCATGGAAGAGGATATTGGTTTTTGATGGTAATTTTGTTTAGTTTCCGGTAATCAATGCACATCCTAAAACTTCTATCCTTCTTCTTTACAAACAACAAAAGTGCTCCCCAAGAAGAATAGCTAGGTCGTATGGGATCATGTTCTAATAACTCTTGTACTTGACTAAATAGTTCTTACATTTCGGAGAGTGCCAGTCGATAAGGTGCCTTGGCAATGATAGTTGCCCCTAGGATTAGGTCAGTTTTGAATTCAACTTGTCGTGTCGGTTGTAATTCGAGTAGTTCATCGGAAGAGACATCGGGGTATTCACGTCCTACGGGGATATCTTCTATGTGTTTTTCATCGGGGTTCTTTACGGTTATGTTTTCCAGAAATGCAATACACCCGTGACGTAAACACTTTAACGCCTTAAGACGAGACACACGAGATAATATTCCACCAGACTTCTCTCCTTGTACCACAATCGTTTTATCATCTAAAGGGGAATTTGAACTACCTTATTATTACAAACGATTTTCGTCTTGTATTTAGCCAACCCGTCCATACTAACAATTACATCAAAACTTCACAACTCCACCGGGAGTAGATCTATATGAAACGGTTGGTCGTTTAGGATAATAGGTTAGTTTCAGAATATTTAGTTAACAGTTATAGGTTGACTATTGGCGAATTCTATAGCATAGATATCTATTAGTTCACTAATCGATATATTTCCCATGAATAAGAAGTTAATGGGAATAAGACTTCTATCGGTATATATATCAATCGAACTGAAGCATATTAATCAGAATTTACGAATGTACCCTTCACCACATTTAAGTCTTGTCGTGTTTAATCGGATCCAATCACTAAACACGGCCTCTAGCCAAGTTAGACGTTGATGTTTGTTCTTGGTTTAACTTGGGATAGTTCCTTTTGGAGCATTTCGTAGTTCCACACTCATAGCAAGCATGAGGGTTTGTCATGGGTTGTGAGCGAATTGGTTGCAATTGGGGTAACTGGGAATGGTGTACCTTTGTTCAACATTTCCTTTTAGAACGGTCGGTTTACAGTGCTTATAATGGTTCCACAACTACAAGCATAGTGTCAAATCTTCCCGCTTTTATGATGTACCTTTGTTCAACATTCCCTTTTAAACCGATTAATTTGAGTGGAGAAAATATATGAGTGATTGAAGGTACTCATATACAGATGATTTGATGAATTTATTGTTTAGGGAGGGTTTATTAAGGTCAGTTGCATTGGTGATGCATAAGGGAATTATTATTATTATTATTTATTTTATTATAGCTGGTGCATGATATATGTAGGTGGTTACAGTATGTTATATTATTAAAAATTAAGTAGGATAGTTATTATATTTATAATTTGATAAACCGTACTCGTTACTAGGTATTTCCTTAGGAATAGTGTTTGTTTATGCACGACGGAAGTAGAAAGACGATCTAAAAGCAATTTACTTTATTATTAGAAAACGGTTATATAGGATAAAGATTAGGCCCAAATTGAGGGGTATTATATTCCCTTGAGATGAGCGTATGCAGATCACAGCCTCTATGGTTCTTTTATGGTCTTTGAATGTTACGCCCGATCTGTGGTTCTGTCATACATTAAGATTCAGTTTGGACTCAATAGAGCATTATCAGAATTCTCGTTTATAAGCAACACCGGTTCTTCATCCATCATAAGGCTACCGGATCTCGACATCTTTTGGTACGATGATTTGTCATAAGATAACGTTTTTCAACAGTATTGATCAGAGTGAGGGATATTATTAATTAGGGCAAAAATATAATATTTTATTTGTTATGACCAAGTATAATATTAATTATGATAAAATATAATATTAGTTTTAATAAAATATAATTTTAATTATAGTAAGAATTAGCATTGATTATAGCCAATATAATATTCGTTACAATAAGATTTAATATTATCGAAAGTACAGTACACACACGTATTCGTACACCTTGTTCCAGATCAGCACGTATGCATGTTACATACACACACACACACACCTAACGTTACCTTTTATACACATATGTTGCCATTTTTACCTATAGGTATGTCCCGCGATTTCTCCCCGAAACCCCTCTTACAAGCAAGTCTGTTATTATGTTCCGGACCATAATAACTCACTTGCCCTTCGAGTTCATCCAGACATCCATCAGTATATAATATTAAATTATTATTTATTTTCTCAGAGATAATCGAGCCTACGGCTATATTTTAGATATCCTAAGGGATAATCTAATCCTATATAACCAATGGCTATGATACCAACTTCTATTACACCCCGACTAGCAAACTGCGAAAGCGTTAAATGGAAATGTAACAGGTTCATCTGGTATCAACCACATTGCTTATAAAGAACAATACAAACTAATTTACAAAGTTTTACATTGTTTTAACTTCTTTTACAAATAGGTGATACAATTCTAAACCAGCCCGTTAAGCTGTTTTACTTTTTACTAGCACACTTGCATCAATTCACCCAGATTGATCGCAAGTCAAACACGTAGCACATTAGCTTTGTAGTCCAAATCTGCTATACCTGAAAAACATATTAAAACAATTCAACTACAAATAGTTGGTGAGGTTCACAAGTTTCAAGAAATCAGTTATGCGTACAACAATCATAGTTTGTAACTACGCAAGTATGTATGTATGTATGTATGTATGTATGTATGTATGTATGTATGTATGTTTGTACGTTCACAAGTACGTTTGTTTGTATGTTTATGATGTAATTATGCTAAGCTATAGTGAAGCCTTGATTGTATGTTCGTGCTGTGTGTCTCCATTTCTCACGCTCAATCAACCACTATGGCCCCCCTTCCGCCCACAACATGCCCCGAGTAGCTATGTCTAACACTACATAGCGTGTTTGTGTAATTATAGTCATCTGCAAACGGCGTTATGTCTTGGCAAACCGTGCCGGCTCCGTTTGGGTTTGTTAAACATATAATAGTATTCACAAGCCACCGGCTCGAAGTTAATCACTTGTTAGTAGGGACTTTCATGTGTTAGCGCTTAGATAATTCACAGCATCAAACAATTCCGAGTATATAGATATTTATCAACATGTTTTTCACCAAAAAGTTCGTAAAACAGTTTAAAAGTGGGGTCATGAAACTCACGCTTTAACAGGTATTCAACACGGTATCGGATAGTGGTTCGTTCTGCTTGCTATGACTCAGACCCTATAATCAATATTATAATAATATTAATATTTTAATATTTTTATAATTTCCACACTAAAATGGACGGTATATCTAATCTGTGTATAGCTGTCACACCCAGAACGTGTCAATAGGCTTAGATTGTGACGTTGATCAATGTCCAGTATTTAAAACTGAACGTGGCTCAATTTCCATGTTTCACCAGCAGGGCCAAGTTGATCGTTTACGCGTTTAGAAAATAGTTATGAGTATGTAAACTTGGGCAAACGTGTTGGTTGAAAAAATGATTAAGATATTAAGAAAAATCATAGATTAGGTGTCTGGATTCACTACAGGGCTCATTTCCGTTTATTCAATCTGGTTTGGAGAAAAACGCGTACAATTCATCTGAATTGTCCGAATTTCTCAAAAAAAGTTCGCTTTCACTTAATTAACTCAAAAATATGATTTTTGGTCACTCTTGATGTTATGATATTCCAACAGATTCATTAATCACAAACATGTCGGTTTTTATTAGATAAGAATTTGCTTAACTTTTAATTTAGCACAATTAATTATCTGTTTATCATTAAATTATGAAAAGTTATGCATTTTTCAAGTAAAATATTAGATTTTTATAAAAATATTTCTGGAATTATTTACTAATTCATTAATTTATAAAAATTCATTTTATATGCTATATCCGAAAATCGTCTGTTTATACCAAACGATTTGCAAACAATCCGATAAAATTCCTGAGTGATCCAAATACTTCCCAAAACACTCTATAAAATTTCCAGAATTAAACACTTTTGCCAAATTACTTTTTCGAGCCAAAAATGACTGTAAAAACTCGAATAAACGCGAATCCAGAAAATATAGCTACGGTTCTCCAAATGACCCCAAATATATATGATGCCATACCTGAGTTCTAAACAAAATTTCATAATTTTTCAAGTGTTTTAAGTATTTTTCCCAAATAATTGTCCCTAAACGGTAATAAGTTCGCCAAACATTCTCGGATGGTCGAAAAATTACCAATTTTAGACAGGGACTTATTCATATGGTCCTTTATGTCCCTACAAAATTTTACAAGCTAACAACAAGCACGTCACAATCTAACCATAAACAGCCCCTAAACGAGTAATTCGGTATCACCTTTGCGGTTTTCGTTCGTTTCCGCTCTCTTATTCAAATTTCTAGGTTCTTGTGCTTCTAAGTAATATAGCTACAAGTCCTATATTACAAAACCAAGCATGTATCATCAACAAATCTGCCTTTAAACTTAGGATTTCGGTCAGGGCTTTAAACCGAACTTTTGAACCGTAAAAACGCGGTTTAAACCCCCTAATCCGTGTTTATGGCCAAAAAACTTATCAAAACAGGTTCCTAACCATGTGTATGATCAAAATTTGTTTTTGGACAATTTTTAGGATTTTTGCATGGTTAGAAGTTATTTTTGGTAATCAAACTATGTTTATATGTAATCAAACATGGTTAAACAAGTTAAAATTGATCAAAATAGCAAGATTACGTTAGGGTTTTGTTGTGTGTGTGAAAGAACAGCAGGTTTCTCTCCAGAAGTTATAAGAAACTTGTCCCAAAATATCTTAAATATCAATATATAAAAAAAAAGAAAAAAAAAGAAACTTAGGGGGGGTTTCCTCCTTGGCGGCCACAATTTATGCCCCCCCCCGGCCCAATTTGGCCCACTTGTCCCGTTTTGCATGCCCGTACGTGAAATCCCGAGTTTAAATATATTCCAAGTTCGGTTTTTTGTGCGAAAAATGTATCGGGTACAACAAACAGTGCCAAAACGAGTGTTTTTCGGCCAATTTCTTGTAAATTTAGAAAAACATACTATTTGTTTGTAAAAATCGAAAATATTTTCACGGTTCGCTTCAAACATTTTAAATAAGTGTTGTGTAAGTCTTTTTCGGCTTAACGGATGATAAAATGCTTGTTTCGTATCTATCTTTCGTGTTTAAAATCATAGCGGGTAGTTAAACGAGTATGTTTTTGTTTAACTGGTTTGCTATTGTACTAAGGCCATAATATCAATATGTTGGGTTGTATTAAACGTATATCACTTATAGATGGCCCCGGATATCTGGGTCATAACCAGACCCGTTTGGTTAATCGTTCGTTCGATACGCATTAAACGGTTAATCGCTTATTCGATATGTGAATAGTAAGGTTTACCCGTTTTTGTCACAAATTTCACAGATTGTATAGCGAATGAGGTCCATTCGTTAGGCTAAGCTGCTCATTCGTTAAGTTAGAGAGCTCATTCGTTACTACAGTATAACAAATGAATGTCCGTTCGTTAAAGTAATGCCCATTCGCCAAGGCTGTTTAGCGAATGGGAGACCACTCGCTATGGAAAGCCTCATTCGTTAGGTGTGTCTAACGAATGAGAGGCCTCATTCGTTAGATGTGTTTAATGAATGAGAGGATGCCTATAAATAGGCCTTCCCTAGCTAATGTATGTAGAGATTCGAGCTTATTTATTCCCTAATGTAACGTTACCATGCTGGATTCTCTCTAGACTTAACGTATTCATCCTTAATGTATATCAATAAAGTATCAATCATCGTTTAATGTATATATCTCGTTTATCAATTGATGCATCCAATTGCGACCAGATCTTGGCTCGTATAACATATTCTCAGTTAATCTCACACGTTAAATAAATTCAGGAAATGTAATCATAATACAAGCACACATGATCATGGGTTGTTAAATCTGAAAAGAAAACTTATATTATTATTAAATCATCATAATAATTGTTTAAATCACCAAAATTGTGCGAGTTTTCTCTAACCTAACTAATTTCATAAGTTTAGCCAAACATGATTGAAAACAATTGCCTTAAGTGCTCAATACATGATTGAGCTACTATCGTCTATCAGATACATGTACTCATAGTAAGTGAAATCTTCTTTATATATGATTTATGTACGAGGATTATATAAATTTGTTATGGTACAAAGCATCACAACATCGTGTTATTACGAATATGAATACATGACGAAAATGGGTGATACGCGAGACGAATATGAATACATGACGAAAATGGGTGATACGCGAGTCAATGTCAAATAGGTATTCAGTATACGTCTAATAACAATTGTTGGATAAACTTAATACCACATGAGAAAAGGGTGACAAGCGACTATTGGTCGCAGATAACATGTATCGCATACACTAATACAAGCGAATGTCGATCGGTTAGTCGGATATGCGTGTAATATAACATGCAAACCATAAACTAGTGTGTATCATAACTATAAGGTGCTTTTGTTTAAGATAATTCATATGATGTAATAGAATGAATGAAGGAATGAAATAGACGTGAGAAAGGAATGAAAAAAATAATAAAATGGATGATTACCATTATATATTTATCATGTTTGGTTACCATATAAGAATGAAATGATCATCTTATTATTATAATTATCACTATTAGTAATAATAATAATTAAAATATTTATAACATGAATATTCATATTAACTCATTTTAAGGACCCGCGTGTTTCAGCAAGATCATTAAACCGAATAAATTAATCATAAAAATATTGAATCATGAATGCGTGCTGTGAATCGTTGACTCGTCAAACCATAGTAATAATATTGATAATATAATAATGTTATATTATAATATACAAAACAATAATTATAATATAATAATATACTATTATAATTATAACTATAATTATAAGTGTTGATTACATTCAATGAAGGAAGGGAAAAAAAACATTTATTACTAAAAGAATAGAAATTCTATATTTTGAAGGAATTTCTTTCACTATGGAATGGTTCATTCCATTATCACATGACAATCAAATGTAGTTTTTTTCATTTCTTTGAAATAACACATTTCATTCCATCTCTCATTCCTTTATACCAAACACTTTCCTAGTTTCGTGTTAAACTCAGTTTAGCCTCTCATAAGCCTTGCGTGTAAATATTACACAATGACAAGCAATGCTTCCTACCCATGTGAATTATCTTATCTGTGTCGTGGACATTTGAGATTGCGTCCTACCCAAGTTTATTGTCCCCATTTACTTTTTGGTTGGAGTACTATTAAGGGGGTGAGAAAATGGGTCGGACCTGGACCCGTTTAATTGTAATCTTAAGTTTTGGGAACCGACCATATTGTAAATAATCGGGTCGGATTGGTCCGGTCTCGCGGGTTTTACCCGGTTTATGCTCATCTGTAAAGGAGCAAGCAGGTCAGACTAACGAGACCCGACCTGACACCGTTTAATGTATTCTCAAGACCCGAGAAACGACCCTATTTTAATATAATCGGGCCTATCCGGTTCAGGTCCTGCGGACCTCACTACTCTTACATGGTTTATGCTCACCCATACAATGGCTTTATGGGTAGTTTTGGTCAAACTAAGAGTATTCTCAACACGTTCCCTAAAAATATGTGAGGGAGATTTTGCAAATTATATGGTATGGCTATGGGTGTTTGTGAGTAGAAAAAAGAGAAAACGTTACATAGGAAAGTTAAATTTGGGGTTTCATTATTTATATCATATAATCTTTTAATATTTTCTGAAAGTAATTATTAGTGGAGGAGGGAGAAAATATACTGATTAAATGTATAGAACGTATTATTTAATTAAACATGATAGAAAAATACATTGATTTTTAATGTAATATATGATATAAATGGGCTAGAAATGCTCTAAGAGCATTCATAACCCATCTACTATATTCAAATCCAAAATTACACTAAAATCATTATTTTCTTTCTTCATTTTAATTAAATAATAATTTTTTATACCTTTTATCATTATATTTTTCTTTTTTCTCAACTCATAACTACTTTTAAAATATATTAAAAAATTATAAGGAGTAAACAGTAGCTTTTTAAATATACAGAATACTCACTGCATGTTCTTTCTCCTCTACTTATAACATCCTAAACCATTCCCTACGTTATAAAAATCTTCCTCATAAAATTTGGTGGATTTAATGTGAATGCTCTAATACTTACTTTTTTGGTTGAAGTATGATTTATACAGTCCATCGTCCAATCCCTCGCTTCGTTTCTAAAACTTACTTTTTGGTTATGATTTTATACCGTCCATTAGTAATCCCAACTGAGCAATCTAGCTGCAATCAAGCTAGCATTGAAATGGAAAGAGTAGAATGAAAGTAGGACGAGGTCTGCCCTTACACTTGAATCCTAACCAAACGTATATATAAAATCTTCTATAAAACCTTAACCAAGTTGGAAAATGTTTTGAAAATAAAAAAAGGGCAAAGATAGTACAGTATCCAAGCAAAACTAAAACCAAAATGAAACTCTTGAGCCTTCAATATCAATCCAATTGATGTCAGATAAAAAAATATTCACTCCCGAAACAAAATGCGTGTAGTTGTTCATATACATATGAGATGACATGGTTTTGAGCTAACAATGGTAGAAAATAGGAGATGGGTGTTACTGTTAGTTGCATTTTTATTTTTCAGCCTGCTTATAGCATTTTAAACATTTAATTTTCAACCCATTTTATGCATTTACTGTACTCATATTTCATTATTTGGCAAGGCACTTGTTTTGATGAAACAGGATCTACTTTGGTTTGTTTTTGAGAGAGGACGGAATGTTAGAAGGGGAGTTCCAAACGTGGGGTGGACTGAAAAAAGAAAAAAACAAAAACTAATGTGCCACTAAATGTTCTACACTTCTACTTGCTTGACTCGCTCAATTAAATGAAAAACGGGTTGGTTGTGAATTTCTTGAACATCAGGCCCATAAAAGAAAATTAAATGGGCTTGATGAATTAGATGAAAGGAAGAAATATAAAAAGGAGGACAGAATTTTATCAGGGATCGATCTTTTTGATGGCTCCGGCAAGCTTTTAATTTTAATGTTTTTTTTCGTTGGTTTTAGCCACTATTTGGCTACATCAATTTTAATTTTTTACATTAGTGTTTATTCTATTGATTTACATTCGACTCTTACGTGAAATTACGTGAAATAATTATGTGATCGAACTTTTAATAAACTTGATAAACTTATTACTTTTTCTAATAAAGTTCATCACTCTTTAAAACTCTTATCAAGTTTTAGTTTTTGATGCAAGGAAAAAAAATAATGTTTTGTTTTTAAAACTCTAATCAAGTTTTAGTTTTTGATACAAGGAAAAAAAATAATGTTTGTTTTGCATAACCCAATTTCATTATAGAATCAAACAATATACATAAGCATTCCAAACTACGTGAGTGTTTAATTATAATCGATACTTCAATCATCCCAATCCGCAGGCTAAGTTCTGAACGACGTGAGCTTAGAGTAGCGGTCTAGCTCTAATCACCGAGTGTTGTGTGGTTAGAAATTAGATAGAGTACATGTTATAATGGCTTAGCATCTAGTAATTATACAAGCGGGTTAACTAAAAGATCAATGTGTGTCATTGTGTGTGTTTGAAAGAATGCAATGTATATGTGTAATAATCGTAATATAACATAAAATAGAAAAAATAAAAAAGAAACTCATGTCAGTAAGATTATCTCTTCAGAGATGTTTGTTTTAACTTTTTCTAACCATCATTTTTAATAATATTGAACATTTAAAAAAAACACCAGATTCATGAGAATGAGAAAATGAATGTTGATTTTGGGATTTACACCACCAAGGCAACAAACCTGTAATATTTTTGGGCCTCTAGGTAAAAGGGTCATTTTTTTGTAATTAATACACAAGCCCATTAAAAATTGGGTGGGGTCTGTGACTGACTGTCCCCCACTAGGCTGGCTCCAAAGCCGCTCCTTATAAAAAGTGTAAAATATGAATATAAAGCAGTTTTATCTAACGTGTGCGACACACTTTCAACTAGAGGTGTAAAAAAACCGGTCTTAGGTAAACCGTGCCGAACCGGTTCGGATTTAAAACTAGTTTCACCTAAACCGGTTTTTAAACCGATCCAAACCGCCAGTTTCAGGACCGGTTCCTCTTAAAATCTACCAAACCGGTTTTAAAAATAAACCGGTTTGAGAAAAAACGGTTTAAAACAGGTTAAACCGGTTTATAAACCGGACCGAACCTACGTGACCAGGCCGGTCTATCTTGCCTCTAAATTGGTTTATAAACCGAACCGGTTTGAGTCAAACCGGTTTTGACTAGCCGTTGACCAAACCGGTTCGGTTTATAAACCAGTTCGGTTTGGGTTTAAAACCATTTTGTTACACATGTACTTTCAACTTTTTACGGAGGGAGTAATTTCTTTATTTGTGATCAAGTATGCATTATCCAATAACTAGCGGTATAAGGTAGCGATTGGTATGCAGGAATGGAAGACGAAACGGATGGACTATTGTGAGAATGAAAAAAAATATGTTTGGTTAGTCAATAGAATAGAATCACTCATTATCATGTCCATTCCATCCCCCTAAAACACCTCAAATTATTCCATCCATAACCCTTGTTTTTTTTTTTCCATCTCTCTGTCACACTATATCACCTCCAACACTCTCCCACCACCACCACCACCCCCACCCACCGCCACCGCACGTCATTACCTGGTTCATTCCATTCTCCTCATTCATTCCATTTCATAACCCATTCCATTAGGGTCTGTTTGGGTTAACTTTTTAATCTTACTGACATGTTTGGTGGCGGTGAGAGTGCAATGGAGGGTGGGGGGTGGTGGTGGTTTGAGGGTGTTGGAAGTGATATAGTATGACAGAAGGATGGAGTGAAAAAAAAAAAACAAGGGTTATAGAAAACTAGTACAAAAATAAAGGGCTAACATCGTGGTTTTTTTTAACCAATATGTACCGTACTGCCTTATATACTAAAACATGACCGCCATTTTTTGTTATTTTATTTAATTACTAAAACCGCCTTATTAAACCTAATAACATACCTATACTGTTAAAGCAATAGGCTTTTTTGAACATATGACATCTACCTATTGGTCATAGTTTCCATACATACTAAGCTTTATAGAATTTTCTAACTAATTAAATAATTCAAAAATTGATAATATTATTCAAAAGTATAAAAATTCAATTAATATATTAATGTTAATCTACCTATACTATTACAACAATAGGCTTTTTGAACATACGGCATCTATCTATTGGTTTATCACTATAGTTTCCATACATACTAAGCTTTCTCAAATTTTCTAGCTAATTAAATAATTCAAAAATTGATAATATTATTCAAAAGTAAACAATTCAATTAATATATTAATGTTAATGATTATGATGTTAAATAAAATAGTAACTTCTAATTTACATGTGAAAAGTTTAATACTATTTAACTCTACACATTTTGTTCATATACAGTCAACGCACAATGTTGATGGTTAGACATTTCTACATTAACGATTTATAATCCTCTATGTCATTTGAAGTTAACTGTTATTCTTCGTATCCAGTAAACTAAGGCATGCTATTTATCTTTTTCGGTAATGTATATAATTTGCATGCCTGCCTTTTCAATTACATTATGAACATCCAATAGAAAAGCCACAATTGTGACTAAACTTAATACTCTCTGTTGCCCCGTTTTACTAATTGTTATGTTTTATGTATTAAAATCCTTTATTAAATCAAGAAAATAAGACAACATGCCATATACGTTTTTTTCTGTCAACATTATGGTGTTTCTTATTTTCATATGTAACCTTGTTATATTATATTGCAAATGTCTTCAAAATCAAAGAAACGCAATTTTGTTCAATCAACCTCTTCCAATAAGAAACGGTTAGTCATTTTAATATTCTTTATTTACCCTTCAAATGTTATATAATAATTCTTTTTTTTAATAAAATTGTAGTGTCGACGCCAAGAGAACCACTGAGTAACATTTCGAACTGTAACAATTTATTTATAACGCTTTAATACAGCAACATATATTTAAATTTATTTTGTTATGCTATTAGCTTCAAGTTAAAGCTTATGTCAAATGATACAATATACTATAAACATGAACAAGTATTTCTACCCCGCACGCTGCAGCCGAGCGGATTAAATGCGTTGCATATTCGAAAGCTATCACGTTTTGAGACGGGCAAGCGGCAAGAAGTCAATTGATATTGGTTCTATTGTTATGGTGAAATTTTTGTGATAAAAGTTTCATTACCAAAATTGATGGGCCAAAAAGTAAATATATGAAATTAAGTTGAGGGGTCAAAAAAATCTATGTGTAAAAATCTTTAGCCAAAAGTCTAATAAACCAAAGTTTGTAATAAAAGTTGAGAGGCTAAAAAGTTAATTATTTGAAACTATTTTGATAAAATTATAAAAGAAAAAACTTTACTGTTTACCTTTTAAATGCATATATAATACTTATGCAATAGTTAGTTGTACATTATGTAGGAAGACTTGAATATTGATAAATAGTAAATGTGTGAGTGTAGGAAATAATGGTTTTTAATATATATATATATATATATATATATATAATTATAGTCAAATAACAATTGATTTTTTTATGTACTATCTATCAATTTTACAAAATGTAACATACATAATTTGTCAAAATAAATAACCTAACATAATGGAATATGTTGTAACCGTCCTTTTCAATGTTGATTAACATATTTTAAATACATTTTAACACTTAATGTCGAAATTCAACTTCGGTTGTTTTTGTTAACTTGTAATAAGTAAAAGTGTAACATAAGATGTAATAATGCTACAAACCTAAATCCAATTAAATTATTTAAGTGAATATGATGAATACTAACTATTAAAATTTTAAAGTATATTGTTTAGATATTCCTATTGAAGTTATGAATTTTTAGAAATATATTATTTTTTACAGATATTAACACCGCGTTAGTTTAATTTTCTCAGTACAATTGACAACATTTTTTGGGTCCATTATAAATACTTAGCCAATTCCCTAAATCCAATTACATTATAAATTTTATATTAGCGTGTACGTATTTCCCAGCATGGTGCTTCGTAAGGACGAACAAAATGTTAAGTTTCAATTATTTTTTGACAATATAATTTCTCATGTTAAGTCCTTAAGTTCTATATTATGTGTTTGCAGTATTTGTTACCATATTTATTTGTTAATATATATATATGTTTTTATAGCTTTTTTAATGTTTATATGATTTTACATTACATTTATTTGTGTATTTAAGTTACGTACGTAATAAATATCATATTGTCGTCCCAAAAAATATACTACAAATTATCTTGTCATTTAAATTATGTGTTTGTTAGAAAAAAACTGACTTATTTGAATCTAATTTCAATTCATTTTCATAGTTAATTCTATATATATTTAATCGACCAATGAAAACTTTGTTAATATTAGCTTAATTCATATATTAATGAAGTCACCATTTCATGCATCTTATCTTAACTAATCTATTAAAGCAAAACCCAATTGTTCACATGTCACTTTTCTAGGCTGTCCACATCATCTTCCATGTCATCCACTTTTCATGTATATCATTTCCACGTAATTAATTAATTAAATTTATTCTTAACTCTAATCACAAAAAATGCAACCCGTTTATTGTTTTTAACCTGATTAGCGTTTTAGGTTATCCGATATTATCATTTCGTTTTTATCAAATCTTCCCAATCCCTAATTCACCTATGCCATTCTTGGTCGATAGTTTAACGATGTCCTGTAATCGTCAATTATTCCGATCATTTCATTACCATCCTTATTCTATATCTCATTTATCGTATCACCGTAGGATCCTGTTGATCATCTTCTCAAATAACCCTAAAATCCAGTTTAAGCTCAACCTTCAATCGGACCATGTTCAATCGATGTTAGACCATAAAGTTGTCACATGTTCGTCTCCTTCTTCAATCATTCGGTATGTTTATTTATTTATTTATTTATTTATTTTATTAATTATAAATATACTATACATTATTTATTTGAGTACAAAAATTATATTAATTTTTAATTAAAATTTTGTTATTATGAATATGAATCATTTCCTGTGATTATTCATTAATTTGTTTATTTTTCTTAATTATTCTTAATTAAATCCTATCATTTAAAAGCTCTATTTAATTTTTTTTATTGGAATAAGTTGACTAAATTTAAAATTTTTTGGAATTGCCGGTTATTTTGTTCGGTATTTTCTAAAACTTCTATATTCAAGGTTAATAATTTCCTTTTATGTTAATAATCGACAGTTAATTTTGGTATATCCACAAAATATGTTCCGTATTCTTAATTGTTACAATTTCAATCATATTTTTCTTTTCAATTAAGTTACAATTCAATCATTTAAATTGATATTATATTTATGATTAATTTAAACTGTTTCTAAAGTTAATAGGTTTTACAAAAAATAATGTACTCCGTATTTGCTATATAAGATTCATTCATAGAATATTATTTCACATTCATAACAATATTATGCATTCTAGCTGCTACAATGTAAGTTTCACATCTAATATTCATATGATGTATAACAAATGTAGTTGTTTCATTAGTTTTGTTTCATGAATTATTTCCTACCAGCTGACAATGGATGTTCAAAACCTTTACAATGTTGAATGAAATTGATGTTCTGAAAACCTCCCTATCGACAGTTAAGGTTAGAGTTCTGAGGGTTTGGCCCATCAAGGATAACAAACATGCCAACAAGGATTTCTTGATTGAGATGGTGCTCATGGATCAATCTGTAAGTTCCTATGTATTTTATATTTTGTTAGTCTATAATCAATAATACTGTTTTCTCCATTTATTTGCACATGTTTATTATGATTCTATTTATATCATAGCTGACCGCACCATGGGCTAGCCCCTACACCCACTGCACGAGTGGAATATTACTTAGTCAAGTAGAAAGGAACAAGGTCTTACGACACGGTCACTATATCTTTTTTTTATTTCTCCTCTATGGAAAGAAAGAGGGGATGATACGTGGCGTGGTATAACCTGATCGTTTAGTCAACAAGACTAATCGGATGCAAGCTACAGTTTTTAAACCAGACATTTTTTTATTCAAAAGGTCTTTAACTGAAAGCGCCACTCTGATAATTATGAATCCTGGCATTGGTTTAAATGGTTCCAACTACAAGGTTATTGACTGTCCAAACAAGTTGGTCTTGGGTCCAAATACACATGTCAATCCATGTCAAGAGTTTGATGGCCGTATGTTTGCTTTCAAACTAACTTCATTTACTTCTATAATTGACAAAGAAATTTAACAGTTTTAGATATTAAATATATTTTCATGGGCTTCTTCAAGATGTGATTTGTCATGTTGTCCACATCTTCAAGAGCAGCAGCTCAAACTTGAAAGAAAAAAAAAATAAATGTAGCATGAAGATCTCTGATTTAAGGTTATAATATTTTTAAGTTTTTGTTTTTTTTGGATCTTATCTGTCGTCAGTTATTTAACATTTGTGTTATTTTTAGTGAAAATCGTGCTTATCTTAAACTTTGGGATGATTATGCATCTCAATTATCCAAATATGTAATTGATCATTTTGAGGAAGGTCATGCAATTATTCTTCTTCAATTTGGTAGAGCTAAGTACTATACTGGTTCTAATAATAGAGGTATTTTCCACTAATTTGTTCAACCACCTTTTTTATTTTATTTAGCTTAACTGATTTTTAAATTTTATAGAGTAAGTTTATGTCTCCAATTCATTTGGATCGGATGTGAGCCGTGTATTTATTAATGACAACTTATTTGAAATTGAAGATTAAAAAAACCGGTAAATATATAACTCATGCCTACTAGAATCAACATTAAAACAAAGTCTTTTTGGGGCTCCTAGGAACATCTAACATTATATGTGATCTATGTTGTCAAAAAACCTTTTGCGCCGTAGGACTTGGGGTCAAATGGATGACGAGTCAAGTGACTTAGCCATTCGTGTAATTAACTCTCAATATAATTAATAAAAAGGTTGTGTTTCAATGGCTCACTAAGTTATCCGAAACAAATATTAAAACAAAATAAAGAAAATGGTAAATATATACTTGTAAAAGAGATAGCATACTGATATACTTACCTTCATTCATCCTCCTCATCCTCATGGTGACAAAATAATGACATAAACACATTAAAGACTGCTCTGTAAAATCGTTTATTTCACCTGAACAAACCGTTCTTTTTTTATTTACCAACTAAACATAAAGATAGATATAAGTTTGAATACGTTTTAATACACAATTCAGGAATTGGAAAATCTAAATGACTACAAAACAATAAATATAAGATTCTATATTTCCATTTCATCATAGAATTTCATCCAACAGCTGGTGGAATTCCATCGAACACCTAACAAATAATATATGCCCATAAACAACAGATAGATAATAAAACAATATCAAAATCCCATTAGTTAGCCAACCTGAAAGTAAGCTAAAGCTATTGAAAGCAAGCTAAAGCTATTGCAGTAAAAGTTGGCATTTTCTGTTCCCTACAAATTCAAATAGAAGAAGACTTGATAATGTATCATAGCAAAAGCATACAAAAGAATTGAGCAGTACCATTTCCGGAAAGCGGTTATGGTTTTTGGAAACCATAGTGCCCTCTGTTGAGGCACTAGAGACTGCCATCGATGACCCTCAAGACAGCCATAGCCGGAGCAAAGATAGGGTTGTTGGTTATCCTGCATTAGAACCTGAAACAATAAAATAGAAATAATAGACGTTAACGGTGAACCGGGCTTGAGTTTAACACAATTACCTTAAACAGATTCGCGGTCTGTTCCCAGGGTACTCCAGTTCTAAAACAGTCGTAGCATGCTGCCGGACTTGATGACTTGCCTGAAACGAAATCAAAATACTGCTGCAGAGAAGTAGAGAGTGTTGTGTCTATTTTGTGTGTCTAGAACTTCTGCATATGGTCTGGTCTTATTGCCAAAAAACCATAACATAATTTCAAACTGAATAATGAGCCATTAATGTCACACCCCAACCTACGGTGAAAATGCCGGGACGCAATTGATTGCATAGTAGCTCGTAAGACACTATCAACATTAATGTGACAATATCTATTTATTCAAATTTAAATAACCAAAGTGCATCGCAAGAATTCAAAACATTATCCAAACTTCCAAACAAAACATGATAAATAAATTGTCTATTCGATAAATAACTTAAAGGTATAATCTACTCGCTTATCTTCAATTATCCAAAATGATAACCAACAACATGTATGAAAATAATTTTAGCAACACAAGGTTGTTGAGCAAATACATAATTTAATATTTATATATTAAGTAAAATCAATTCTCATGCGGATG